>NW_028142303.1:0-48546 GCF_055691185.1 Crinia signifera | reverse complement strand
TTAGGTGATAGAGGATAGGTGATAGATGATAGGGGATAGGGGATAGGAGATAGGGGATAGATGATAGGAGATAGGGGATAGGTGATAGAGGATAGGTGATAGGGGATAGGTGATAGATGATAGGGGATAGGTGATAGAGGATAGGTGATAGATGATAGGGGATAGAGGATAGGGGATAGGTGATAGGGGATAGGTGATAGAGGATAGGTGATAGAGGATAGGGGATAGGTGATAGAGGATAGGGGATAGATGATAGGGGATAGGTGATAGATGATAGGGGATAGGGGATAGGTGATAGAGGATAGGGGATAGAGGATAGGGGATAGGGGATAGGTGATAGGGGATAGGTGATAGGGGATAGGTGATAGATGATAGGGGATAGGTGATAGGGGATAGGTGATAAAGGATAGGTGATAGGGGATATGTGATAGGTGATAGGGGATAGGTGATAGGTGATAGGGGATAGATGATAGGGGATAGGTGATAGGGGATAGGTGATAGGGGATAGGGGATAGGTGATAGATGATAGGGGATAGGTGATAGATGATAGGGGAAAGGTGATAGGTGATAGATGATAGGGATAGGTGATAGGGGATAGGTGATAGGGGATAGAGGATAGGTGATAGATGATAGGGGATAGGTGATAGATGATAGGGGATAGGTGATAGATGATAGGGGATAGGTGATAGAGGATAGGGGATAGGTGATAGGGGATAGGTGATAGGGGATAGGTGATATGGGATAGGGGATAGGTGATATGGGATAGGTGATAGGGGATAGGAGATAGGGGATAGGGGATAGGTGATAGGGGATAGGGGATAGGTGATAGAGGATAGGGGATAGGTGATAGGGGATAGGTGATAGGGGATAGGTGATAGAGGATAGGGGATAGGGGATAGGAGATAGGGGATAGATGATAGGGGATAGGTGATAGGGGATAGGTGATAGGTGATAGAGGATAGGTGATAGGGGATAGGTGATAGATGATAGGGGATAGGTGATAGAGGATAGGGGATAGGTGATAGATGATAGGGGATAGAGGATAGGTGATAGGGGATAGGTGATAGAGGATAGGGGATAGGTGATAGGGGATAGGAGATAGGGGATAGATGATAGTAGATAGGGGATAGGTGATAGGGGATAGGTGATAGAGGATAGGTGATAGGGGATAGGTGATAGATGATAGGGGATAGGTGATAGAGGATAGGGGATAGGTGATAGATGATAGGGGATAGGTGATAGGGGATAGGTGATAGAGGATAGGTGATAGAGGATAGGGGATAGGTGATAGGGGATAGGTGATAGAGGATAGGTGATAGGGGATAGGTGATAGGGATAGATGATAGGGGATAGGTGATAGGGGATAGGTGATAGGTGATAAAGCATAGGTGATAGGGGATAGGGGATAGGGGATAGGTGATAGATGATAGGGGATAGGTGATAGAGGATAGGGGATAGGTGATAGGTGATAGATGATAGGGGATAGGAGTTAGGGGATAGATGATAGGGGATAGGTGATAGGGGATAGAGGATAGGGGATAGGGGATAGGTGATAGGTGATAGAGGATAGGTGATAGAGGATAGGGGATAGGTGATAGAGGATAGGGGATAGATGATAGGGGATAGGTGATAGGGGATAGGTGATAGGGGATAGGTGATAGGGGATAGGTGATAGGTGATAGGGGATAGGTGATAGGGGATAGGGGATAGGTGATAGATGATAGGGGATAGGTGATAGAGGATAGGTGTTAGGGGATATGTGATAGGTGATAGGGGATAGGGGATAGATGATAGGGGATAGGTGATAGGGGATAGGTGATAAAGCATAGGTGATAGGGGATAGGTGATAGGGGATAGGTGATAGATGATAGGGGATAGGTGATAGATGATAGGGGATAGGTGATAGGTGATAGATGATAGGGGATAGAGGATAGGGGATAGGTGATAGGGGATAGGTGAAAGGGATTAGAGGATAGGTGATAGGTAATAGATGATAGGGGATAGGTGATAGATGATAGGGGATAGGTGATAGGTGATAGATGATAGGGGATAGGTGATAGAGGATAGGGGATAGGGGATAGGTGATATGGGATAGGTGATAGATGATAGGGGATAGGTGATAGGGGATAGGAGATAGGGGATAGATGATAGGGGATAGGGGATAAGTGATAGGGGATAGAGGATAGGGGATAGGTGATAGGGGATAGAGGATAGGGGATAGGAGATAGGTGATAGGGGATAGAGGATAGGTGATAGGGGATAGATGATAGAGGATAGGTGATAGATGATAGGTGATAGGGGATAGGCGATAGGTGATAGAGGATAGGTGATAGGGGATAGGTGATAGAGGATATAGAATAGGGGATAGGTGATAGCGGATAGGGGATAGGTGATAGATGATAGGGTATAGGTGATAGATGATAGGGGATAGGGGATAGGTGATAGGGGATAGATGATAGGGGATAGGTGATAGGGGATAGAGGATAGGTGATAGGGGATAGGTGATAGAGGATAGGTGATAGGGGATAGGTGATAGGGGATAGGTGATAGGGGATAGGTGATAGGGGATAGAGGATAGGGGATAGGTGATAGAGGATAGGTGATAGATGATAGGGGATAGGTGATAGGGGATAGGGGATAGGTGATAGGGGATAGAGGATAGGGGATAGGGGATAGAGGATAGGGTATAGAGAATAGGGGATAGGTGATAGAGGATAGGGGATAGGTGATAGGGGATAGAGGATAGGGGATAGGTGATAGAGGATAGGGGATAGAGGATAGAGGATAGGGGATAGAGGATAGGGGATAGGGGATAGGTGATAGAGGATAGGGGATAGGAGATAGGGGATAGGGGATAGGGGATAGGTGATAGAGGATAGGTGATAGGGGATAGAGGATAGGGGATAGGTGATAGAGGATAGGGGATAGGGGATAGGTGATAGGGGATAGGTGATAGGGGATAGGTGATAGGGGATAGGTGATAGGTGATAGGTGATAAAGCATAGGTGATAGGGGATAGGTGATAGATGATAGGGGATAGGTGATAGGTGATGGATGATAGGGGATAGGTGATAGAGGATAGGGGATAGGTGATAGGGGATAGAGGATAGGTGATAGATGATAGGGGATAGGTGATAGGTGATAGATGATAGGGGTTAGGTGATAGGGGATAGGTGATAGGGGATAGGTGATAGAGGATAGGTGATAGGGGATAGGTGATAGGTGATATGGGATAGGTGATAGGTGATAGGGGATAGGTGATAGAGGATAGGTGATAGGGGATAGAGGATAGGGGATAGGTGATAGAGGATAGGTGATAGAGGATAGGGGATAGAGGATAGGGGATAGAGGATAGGTGATAGAGGATAGGGGGATAGGTGATAGATGATAGGTGATAGATGATAGGGGATAGGTGATAGAGGATAGGTGATAGAGGATAGGGGATAGATGATAGGGGATAGGTGATAGAGGATAGGTGATAGGGGATAGATGATAGGTGATAGGGGATAGGTGATAGAGGATAGGTGATAGGGGATAGGTGATAGAGGATAGGGGATAGAGGATAGGGGATAGAGGATAGGTGATAGATGATAGGGGGTAGGTGATAGAGGATAGGTGATAGGGGATAGGTGATAGGGGATAGGGGATAGGTGATAGATGATAGAGGATAGCTGATAGGGCATAGGTGATAGATGATAGGGGATAGGTGATAGAGGATAGGTGATAGGTGATAGAGGATAGGGGATAGGTGATAGAGGATAGGGGATAGGTGATAGAGGATAGGTGATAGGTGATAGAGGATAGGGGATAGGTGATAGAGGATAGGGGATAGGTGATAGAGGATAGGTGATAGATGATAGAGGATAGGGGATAGGTGATAGGGGATAGGTGATAGAGGATAGGTGATAGGGGATAGGTGATAGATGATAGGTGATAGGGGATAGATGATAGGGGATAGGTGATAGGTGATAGATGATAGGGGATAGAGGATAGGGGATAGGTGATAGGGGATAGGTGAAAGGGATTAGAGGATAGGTGATAGGTAATAGATGATAGGGGATAGGTGATAGATGATAGGGGATAGGTGATAGGTGATAGAGGATAGGTGATAGGGGATAGGTGATAGGGGATAGGTGATATGGGATAGGTGATAGGGGATAGGTGATAGAGGATAGGTGATAGGGGATAGAGGATAGGGGATAGGTGATAGAGGATAGGTGATAGAGGATAGGGGATAGAGGATAGGGGATAGAGGATAGGTGATAGAGGATAGGGGATAGGTGATAGATGATAGGGGATAGGTGATAGATGATAGGGGATAGGTGATAGAGGATAGGTGATAGAGGATAGGGGATAGATGATAGGGGATAGGTGATAGAGGATAGGTGATAGGGGATAGGTGATAGGGGATAGGTGATAGAGGATAGGTGATAGGGGATAGGTGATAGAGGATAGGGGATAGATGATAGGGGATAGAGGATAGGGGATAGGTGATAGATGATAGGGGGTAGGTGATAGAGGATAGGTGATAGGGGATAGGTGATAGGGGATAGGGGATAGGTGATAGATGATAGAGGATAGCTGATAGGGCATAGGTGATAGATGATAGGGGATAGGTGATAGAGGATAGGTGATAGGTGATAGAGGATAGGGGATAGGTGATAGAGGATAGGGGATAGGTGATAGAGGATAGGTGATAGGTGACTAGAGGATAGGGGATAGGTGATAGAGGATAGGGGATAGGTGATAGAGGATAGGGGATAGGTGATAGAGGATAGGTGATAGATGATAGAGGATAGGGGATAGGTGATAGGGGATAGGTGATAGAGGATAGGTGATAGGGGATAGGTGATAGATGATAGGTGATAGGGGATAGATGATAGGGGATAGGTGATAGAGGATAGGTGATAGGTGATAGGGGATAGGTGATAAAGGATAGGGGATAAGTGATAGGGGATAGGTGATAGAGGATAGGTGATAGAGGATAGGTGATAGGGGATAGGTGATAGGGGATAGGTGATAGAGGATAGGTGATAGATGATAGGGGATAGGTGATAGGGGATAGGTGATAGGGGATAGGTGATAGGGGATAGGTGATAGGGGATAGGTGATAGATGATAGAGGATAGGGGATAGGTGATAGGGGATAGGCTGATAGGGGAAAGGTGATAGAGGATAGGTGATAGGGGATAGGTGATAGGGGATAGGGGATAGGTGATAGAGGATAGGGGATAGAGGATATGGGGATAGGTGATAGAGGATAGGTGATAGGGGATAGAGGATAGGGGATAGAGGATAGGTGATAGAGGATAGGTGATAGATGATAGGGGATAGGTGATAGATGATAGGGGATAGGTGATAGGGGATAGGTGATAGGGGATAGGTGATAGAGGATAGGGGATAGGTGATAGATGATAGGGGATAAGTGATAGGAGATAGGGGATAGGTGATAGAGGATAGGTGATAGATGATAGAGGATAGGGGATAGGTGATAGGGGATAGGAGATAGGGGATAGGTGATAGGGGATAGGTGATAGGGGATAGGTGATAGGGGATAGGTGATAGGGGATAGGTGATAGGGGATAGGTGATAGGGGGATAGGTGATAGGGGATAGGTGATAGATGATAGAGGATAGGTGATAGGGGATAGGTGATAGGGGAAAGGTGATAGAGGATAGGTGATAGGGGATAGGTGATAGGGGATAGGTGATAGGTGATAGGGGATAGGTGATAGGGGATAGGTGATAGAGGATAGGTGATAGGGGATAGGTGATAGGTGATAGGGGATAGGTGATAGGGGATAGGTGATAGGGGGATAGGTGATAGGGGATAGGTGATAGGGGATAGGTGATAGATGATAGAGGATAGGTGATAGGGGATAGGTGATAGGGGAAAGGTGATAGAGGATAGGTGATAGGGGATAGGTGATAGGGGGATAGGTGATAGGTGATAGATGATAGGGGATAGGGGATAGGTGATAGGGGATAGGTGATAGATGATAGGTGATAGGGGAAAGGTGATAGAGGATAGGTGATAGGGGATAGGGGATAGGTGATATGGGATAGGTGATAGGGGATAGGTGATAGAGGATAGGGGATAGGTGATAGAGGATAGGTGATAGAGGATAGGGGATAGAGGATAGGGGATAGAGGATAGGTGATAGAGGATAGGGGATAGGTGATAGGTGATAGATGATAGGGGATAGGTGATAGATGATAGGTGATAGGGGATAGGTGATAGAGGATAGGTGATAGAGGATAGGGGATAGATGATAGGTGATAGGGGATAGGTGATAGAGGATAGGTGATAGGGGATAGATGATAGGTGATAGGGGATAGGTGATAGAGGATAGGTGATAGGGGATAGGTGATAGAGGATAGGGGATAGGGGATAGAGGATAGGGGATAGAGGATAGGGGATAGGTGATAGATGATAGGGGGTAGGTGATAGGGGATAGGTGATAGGGGATAGGTGATAGATGATAGGGGATAGGTGATAGATGATAGAGGATAGGGGATAGGTGATAGATGATAGAGGATAGATGATAGGGGATAGGTGATAGAAGATAGGGGATAGGTGATAGAGGATAGGTGATAGGTGATAGAGGATAGGTGATAGAGGATAGGTGATAGAGGATAGGGGATAGGTGATAGGGGATAGGTGATAGAGGATAGGTGATAGATGATAGAGGATAGGGGATAGGTGATAGGTGATAGAGGATAGGTGATAGGGGATAGGTGATAGATGATAGGTGATAGGGGATAGATGATAGGGGATAGGTGATAGAGGATAGGTGATAGGTGATAGAGGATAGGGGATAGGTGATAAAGGATAGGGGATAAGTGATAGGGGATAGGTGATAGAGGATAGGTGATAGAGGATAGGTGATAGGGGATAGGGGATAGGTGATAGAGGATAGGTGATAGATGATAGGGGATAGGTGATAGGGGATAGGTGATAGGGGATAGGTGATAGGGGATAGGTGATAGGGGATAGGTGATAGATGATAGAGGATAGGGGATAGGTGATAGGGGATAGGTGATAGGGGAAAGGTGATAGAGGATAGGGGATAGGGGATAGGTGATAGGGGATAGGTGATAGGGGATAGATGATAGGTGATAGAGGATAGGTGATAGGGGATAGGTGATAGAGGATAGGTGATAGGGATAGAGGATAGGGGATAGAGGATAGGTGATAGAGGATAGGTGATAGATGATAGGGGATAGGTGATAGATGATAGGGGATAGGTGATAGGGGATAGGTGATAGGGGATAGGTGATAGAGGATAGGTGATAGGGGATAGGTGATAGATGATAGGTGATAGGTGATAGAGGATAGGTGATAGATGATAGGGGATAGGTGATAGAGGATAGGTGATAGATTATAGGGGATAGGTGATAGAGGATAGGGGATTGAGGATAGGGGATAGGTGATAGGGGATAGAGGATAGGGGATAGGTGATAGATGATAGGGGGTAGGTGATAGAGGATAGGGGATAGGTGATAGGGGATAGGAGATAGGGGATAGGTGATAGGGGATAGGTGATAGGGGATAGGTGATAGGGGATAGGTGATAGGGGATAGGTGATAGGGGATAGGTGATAGGGGGATAGGTGATAGGGGATAGGTGATAGGGGATAGGTGATAGATGATAGAGGATAGGTGATAGGGGATAGGTGATAGGGGAAAGGTGATAGAGGATAGGTGATAGGGGATAGGTGATAGGGGATAGGTGATAGGTGATAGGGGATAGGTGATAGGGGATAGGTGATAGAGGATAGGTGATAGGGGATAGGTGATAGGTGATAGGGGATAGGTGATAGGGGATAGGTGATAGGGGGATAGGTGATAGGGGATAGGTGATAGGGGATAGGTGATAGATGATAGAGGATAGGTGATAGGGGATAGGTGATAGGGGAAAGGTGATAGAGGATAGGTGATAGGGGATAGGTGATAGGGGATAGGTGATAGGTGATAGATGATAGGGGATAGGGGATAGGTGATAGGGGATAGGTGATAGATGATAGGTGATAGGTGATAGGGGAAAGGTGATAGAGGATAGGTGATAGGGGATAGGGGATAGGTGATATGGGATAGGTGATAGGGGATAGGTGATAGAGGATAGGGGATAGGGGATAGGTGATAGAGGATAGGTGATAGAGGATAGGGGATAGAGGATAGGGGATAGAGGATAGGTGATAGAGGATAGGGGATAGGTGATAGGTGATAGATGATAGGGGATAGGTGATAGGTGATAGGGGATAGGTGATAGAGGATAGGTGATAGAGGATAGGGGATAGATGATAGGTGATAGGGGATAGGTGATAGAGGATAGGTGATAGGGGATAGATGATAGGTGATAGGGGATAGGTGATAGAGGATAGGTGATAGGGGATAGGTGATAGAGGATAGGGGATAGGGGATAGAGGATAGGGGATAGAGGATAGGGGATAGGTGATAGATGATAGGGGGTAGGTGATAGGGGATAGGTGATAGGGGATAGGTGATAGATGATAGGGGATAGGTGATAGATGATAGAGGATAGGGGATAGGTGATAGATGATAGAGGATAGATGATAGGGGATAGGTGATAGAAGATAGGGGATAGGTGATAGAGGATAGGTGATAGGTGATAGAGGATAGGTGATAGAGGATAGGTGATAGAGGATAGGGGATAGGTGATAGGGGATAGGTGATAGAGGATAGGTGATAGATGATAGAGGATAGGGGATAGGTGATAGAGGATAGGTGATAGGGGATAGGTGATAGATGATAGGTGATAGGGGATAGATGATAGGGGATAGGTGATAGAGGATAGGTGATAGGTGATAGGGGATAGGTGATAAAGGATAGGGGATAAGTGATAGGGGATAGGTGATAGAGGATAGGTGATAGAGGATAGGTGATAGGGGATAGGGGATAGGTGATAGAGGATAGGTGATAGATGATAGGGGATAGGTGATAGGGGATAGGTGATAGGGGATAGGTGATAGGGGATAGGTGATAGGGGATAGGTGATAGATGATAGAGGATAGGGGATAGGTGATAGGGGATAGGTGATAGGGGAAAGGTGATAGAGGATAGGGGATAGGGGATAGGTGATAGGGGATAGGTGATAGGGGATAGATGATAGGTGATAGAGGATAGGTGATAGGGGATAGGTGATAGAGGATAGGTGATAGGGGATAGAGGATAGGGGATAGAGGATAGGTGATAGAGGATAGGTGATAGATGATAGGGGATAGGTGATAGATGATAGGGGATAGGTGATAGGGGATAGGTGATAGGGGATAGGTGATAGAGGATAGGTGATAGGGGATAGGTGATAGATGATAGGTGATAGGTGATAGAGGATAGGTGATAGATGATAGGGGATAGGTGATAGAGGATAGGTGATAGATTATAGGGGATAGGTGATAGAGGATAGGGGATAGAGGATAGGGGATAGGTGATAGGGGATAGAGGATAGGGGATAGGTGATAGATGATAGGGGGTAGGTGATAGAGGATAGGTGATAGGGGATAGGTGATAGGGGATAGGTGATAGAGGATAGAGGATAGGTGATAGGGGATAGGTGATAGATGATAGGGGATAGGTGATAGATGATAGGGGATAGGTGATAGAGGATAGGTGATAGAGGATAGGGGATAGGTGATAGAGGATAGGGGATAGGTGATAGATGATAGGGGATAGGAGATAGGGGATAGGTGATAGAGGATAGGTGATAGATGATAGAGGATAGGGGATAGGTGATAGGGGATAGGTGATAGGGGATATGTGATAGAGGATAGGGGATAGGGGATAGATGATAGGGGATAGGTGATAGAGGATAGGGGATAGGTGATAGAGGATAGGGGATAAGTGATAGGGGATAGGTGATAGAGGATAGGGGATAGGTGATAGGTGATAGGGGATAGGTGATAGGGGATAATTGATAGAGGATAGGTGATAGATGATAGGTGATAGAGGATAGGGGATAGGTGATAGGGGATAGAGGATAGGGGATAGATGATAGAGGATAGGTGATAGATGATAGGGGATAGGTGATAGATGATAGGGGATAGGGGATAGATGATATTGGATAGGTGATAGGTGATAGATGATAGGGGATAGGTGATAGGGGATAGGGGATAGAGGATAGAGGATAGGGGATAGGTGATAGATGATAGAGGATAGGTGATAGATGATAGGGGATAGGTGATAGATGATAGGGGATAGGTGATAGATGATAGAGGATAGATGATAGGGGATAGGTGATAGATGATAGGGGATAGGTGATAGAGGATAGGTGATAGGGGATAGGTGATAGGGGATAGATGATAGGGGATAGGTGATAGGGGATAGGTGATAGGGGATAGGTGATAGGGGATAGGTGATAGGGGATAGGTGATAGGGGATAGGTGATAGGGGATAGATGATAGGGGATAGATGATAGGGGATAGGTGATAGGGGAAAGGTGATAGAGGATAGGGGATAGGTGATAAAGGATAGGTGATTGGGGATAGGTGATAGGGGATAGGGGATAGGTGATAGAGGATAGGGGATAGAGGATATTTAATAGGGGATAGGTGATAGAGGATAGGGGATAGAGGATATTTAATAGGGGATAGGTGATAGAGGATAGGTGATAGAGGATAGGTGATAGAGGATAGGTGATAGAGGATAGGTGATAGAGGATAGGTGATAGAGGATAGGTGATAGAGGATAGGGGATAGGTGATAGAGGATAGGTGATAGAGCAGGGGTGGCCAACCCATCTGAGCTGAAGAGCCCCCAAAAAAATTCTGTTAAGTCAAAGAGCCGCAACAATAAAAAAATGGGCGTGACCTAGCTCCCGGAAGACCACGCCCCATTTTTAAATAGGGCGTGGCTTGGCCTTAAAATAACATTTGAAGGAGCATGACTTTGGCCCTTATTCAGATATGATCGCAGTACAAATTTGTTCTCAAAATGTGCAACACCATGTGCACTGCAGGAGTGGCAAATGTAACATGTGCAAGGAGAGTTAGATTTGGTTGAGTTATTTTGTTTCTGTGCATGGAAAATATTGGCGGTTTTATTTTTACACTGCAAATAAGATTTCAGTTTCAGCACACCCCACCCAAATCTAACTCTCTCTGCACATTACATCTGCCCCACCTGCAGTGTACATGGTTTTTCCCATTTTGAAAACAAATTTGTGCTGCACTCAGATCTGAATAAGGGCCTTTGTGTAAACAAGCAGACAAGCACATGAAAAGACAACCGCATGGAAAGAGTACATAAAATGTGTATTTTTTTAAAAACATTTTTTATTAACTTTCAACTTTGGAACAATAATCGATTTTCCTCCTGGGTCTGTGAGACAGATTTGTGTTAAATCCTCTTTAGCAGGAGCTAAAAAGGTGGCACAATTAGCAGGAGAAATCTTAACATACATGAGCAACAGGTTCAGAAGATCAGCCATGTCAACGTTGGTAGATTGTAGAATAGTCCAGCAGTAGGGTGGTGGCCAGAACACCGCCAGTGAAATATCAACCACCAGATTTTTTTTTTTTTAATTGTGTAGTTTTTTATTGCATAAAAAGTGTACATCAAGCACAAGCATACAGTTATAACAGAGGTACATTAATATCTGTTAGGAGCAATGATAATAAAGCATCTCATTTTCCTTAAACATTTCTTGTGTATTTCTTGTATAGTCCATCCGAAAGATTGAATGCTTAAATAATATAGTTGTACACTTCGTGCTTTGCATATGAAATCCAAATTATTTATTTTTTCAACTTTATATCTAAATAGCTAAACTGCTTTAAGAGCTTACTTTCTCCTTTAAGGAGGAGAGACAGATAGAAGGAAAATAAAGTATTAGAGGAGAGAAGAGGAAGGAAGAGGAAAAAAAAAAATATATAAAAAGGGAAGAGAGGGAAAAAGTAAAATAGAAAGAGAACAATTGAAAATCCTAGGATAGTATCATGCATATGGCAGTTGTACATTGTCATGATTAAAAGATGTGCATAGTCGAGGGTGAATGGAGGTGCGGAGTCATCTTTATACTTGACACACTAATAGCCAGCTTTATTAGTTAATTCAGCCGTTATTAAGATTGTGTTGAACGTCAATAGCTGTGGCAAATCTAGAGGACGTCCATCTGCTCCACTTATTCAGGTATGAGGCGGGAGAGCCCCTAACTCTGTAGGTGAATCTCTCATGCCCGGAGACCTCATTCACCAAGGCTCTCCAATTATAGATATTTGGACACGTAACATCGAACCACTTCCTGGCGATAAGGACCTTAGCCAGAGTTGTTAGACAGAGTACATATTTATATATTGCGGGCGATAAATTTTCTTCAAGGTCAAGGGCGAACATGCAGTATTTGGGATCAAAGGCTGGGATTGAGGGTTCAGTGATACCTATATCTGTCCAAACCGCTTCCCAGAATGCATAGATCTGTGGGCAGGACCAGAGCATGTGCCAGAAGTCAGCCGCAGGTGAGGTACATCTAGGGCACATGTCATCTGATCTAAGTCCAAACTGTCACACTCTATTTGTCCGATAAGGTAGCTGTATATAGCAGACACCTGGCCCTTTGTAGACAAGTTGTTAAGAAGGGTTTTAATTGGGGAGGTGGGGGGAGGGAGATTACTAAACTGCGCCTGAGCGGCATGTCTCAGCTGTAGGTATCGGAAGAAAAGCCTGTTTGACAGCTGGAATTCTTCAGACAGCTGTTGGAATGTTTTAATAGTTCCCTCCAGAAACAGCTGGGAAACAGATTTTAGACCCACCCCCATCCAAAAACCCTCAGACGAGAGTCTCCTAAATTCAGGGTAAGTTCTGTTATACCACAGAGGGGTCTCCACCTCCACACCACCCCAGCCGCACATCTTATGTGCTTGTCGCCACACCATTAGCGCCTGTCGAAAAAGAGGAGAAGTAGTAGGAGTGAAAGGACAGGAGAGAAGGAATTGAATTGGAGAAAGGCGGGACCCCACACACTCGGCATAGGCGCACTCAAAGGTAGACCCACATCGTCCCAGGATCCAGTCTGAGAGGTGCGCTAGTTGGGCTGCTATATAATATGCTTGGATATTTGGAAGACCCAGGCCTCCATCCACTCTTGATTTAGTTAGTGTTCTGAATGCAATTCTAGGTGGTCTATT
Organism: Crinia signifera; assembly: GCF_055691185.1. NCBI lineage: Eukaryota > Metazoa > Chordata > Amphibia > Anura > Myobatrachidae > Crinia > Crinia signifera. The sequence continues at coordinate 35,407 of NW_028142303.1, read as the reverse complement.
CCCCCAAATAAAAGATGAGATTAGGCTATTTATACTCATAAAGGTATGCTTGGGTATATAAACCGGGGAATGTTGCAGCAAATATAGATACTTGGGGAGTATTGTCATTTTGGTGAGATTGACTCGTCCCATAACTATGAGGGGGAGTTTCCTCCATTGGTGAATACGCCCCTTAACTTCAGTAGTGACCGGGTCGATATTAAGCGATCTGAAGTCAGTCACCCTAGGGGTGACCCAGACCCCCAGATATTTGAATTTTAGGACCCACTGGAGGGGGGAGGAGGAAATCAGTTCATTTGGAATTATGCCTGAAATAGGAAGGATGCTAGATTTCCCCCAGTTTATCAGGAGGCCCGAGAACGCCCCAAATGTCTCTACAATTTCCAACATAGCCTGGAGGGAGGTTTCAGCGTCATTAAGAAAAAGGAGAGTATCGTCTGCATATAAGGCGACCACATCAGTCTGTCCCCCCAGGGGGATACCTTTAATCAGTGGGGATGTACGGAGCAAGATAGCCAATGGTTCTATAGCTAAGAGGGTGGGGGATAGAGGGCATCCCTGTCTAGTCCCTCTGTGAAGTGTAAATGCCGATGTCACGAACCCATTGACCAACATACGGGCCTTCGGGGAGGAATAGAGGAGACGGACCCAATTAATAAAAACAGGACCAAAAGCGAAACGCTGCAGGACCTCCCATAGGTAACCCCATTCAACGGAGTCGAAGGCTTTGGCCGCATCAAGTGACACTACCACCGCCCCCTCCCCGCAGTTCGTACCCCCCTGCAAATGACAAAAGAGCCGCCTTAGATTTCGGGTTGTGGACCGCCCTGGCATAAAGCCCGATTGGTCTTCGTGTATCACCGTGGTGATCACTGCGTTGAGTCTAATTGCTAGAATTTTTGCTAGTATCTTCACGTCTGTTTGGAGGAGTGAGATAGGGCGATAGGAATCTGGGAGGGTAGGGTCTTTTCCAGGTTTTGGGATCACCACTATTATTGCCTCTGACATAGATGGGGGGAGACCGCCACACCGTGTAAGATCGTTATATAACTGGAGGAGATAAGGGATGAAGTATTCCTTGTGTTTTTTGTACACCTCTATCGGGATGCCATCGCTACCGGGGGATTTTTTGTTTGGGAAAGAGGCAATAGCTGCCTCAACCTCCGAGGCTGTAATATCCGCTTCTGAGAGGTCAATAGAGTTCTGGGAGAGGGTGGGGATTGGGATCTGTGAGAGGTATTGGGTTAGTTGGATCGGGGTGTATGTCGCCCGAGACAAGTACAGCGAGGAATAGAATGACAAGAAGGTCTGAGCGATGTCAGGGGTGGTGAAGTATTCCATACCCCGAGGGTCGCAGATTTTTTGAACAGAGTTCATTGTCCTGTCATCTCGGGCTAGATATGCCAAGTAGGTGCCACTTACATCCGACTGGGAGTATCTAGCATGCGAGGAGAAGAGGAGGCTACGCTTGGACTTATCTAGTAGATAGTCAGTCCAAGCCTTACGTGCCCCATCCCACCTTTCCCTATCCCCAAGTAATCCTGACTCTAAATATGTGGCCTCACTCTGGGAGCATATTTTCTCCAGCTTCACTTCCTCCGCCCTACTAGCTTTTTTAATGGCTGCTATATTTTTTATAAGGGATCCCCGCATAACGGCTTTAAACGTGTCGTATACCAGAGTCTGTACAGGAGACATTATTCTCCTGGAAATCTCTCCACTCCCCAACCAATCTCTCATCATCCACCATGAGGGTAAGCCAGAAGGGATTCAGTCTCCAAGTAGCAGCACCCTTTGGTGGCATAAGATCAAGAGTAATCACTATAGGAGAGTGGTCTGATATCCCTCTTTGTAGGTATTCAATTGCCATCGTTTTATGTATAAGGTCTGGAGAGACAAGTGCCAGGTCTATTCTGGAGAATGCCTGATGTCCCGCTGAGTAGCAGGAGAATTGTGTTTGCTTTGGGTGTCTATATCTCCAAGCATCGACCAGATTGAGTTTTGCAAACGGGGTAGGGGAAGGGGCAGAGGGGAGTGCAGGGCGCTCCGAGCCTGATAGTTTGTCCAAGTGTTTATCTAAAATATTATTGAAGTCCCCTATACAGACAATTGGAGCTGATGGGAAAGAGGCCAAAAACGTTACCGCCTTCCTGAGCACCTCATTACTATAGGGGGGGGGGATATATACAGCAAGTATGTTCATAAGGGTATGGTTTATGTGTGCCCTAAGGAAAATATATCTACCATATTGGTCTATTTGGTGGTGAGTGAGGTGAAAATTAATGGTTTTCTTGACCAAAATAGATACGCCTCTAGCATTGGGCGAAAAAGTGGAGTGGAACATGTGGCCCACCCAGGGTTTTTTAAGGGACATGGATCTAGTTCCTACCAAGTGGGTTTCCGATAGGCACACTATGTCTGCCCCGTGTTTTTTAATCTCTGAGAGGACCAGGGAACGCTTGATGCGGTCATTAAGTCCACGGACGTTCCAGCCGAGTATGCGGAGCCCCGCTAAAGGTTGAGACTGAGACATTTGTAGTGTAGAGCAGATGTAATAAAAGGATGAAGAAAGACATAGATGTTAGCTAGAAAAGAAGATGAGTTTTTTCGGGCCATAAGGATATGGAAGAGGGAATACACCCATAGTCTAAGTCCCTTTGCTTTAAATGTCGTTAATGCTAGTGTATCTTTTGTGAGAATCGTCAACACCCGACGTCTATACCTGCACATATATTCATTTTTGCAAGCACATCTTAGTAGAATTGTATAGATTGCCATTTTACATTTTAAAATAAATAATGGGGAAAAGAAAAAGGGAAGGAGAAAGAGTACAGGGAGAAAAAACAACCCCAACATCCCAGCCCACCCGGTATACCTATCGAACATTAGATATACTTTGGATCCCTAGTAACCTAAACAGATAACCTAACTAACAGATAACTATAAAAAGAGAGAAGACGAGAGAAGAAAAAAAAACCTCGGGGTATAGAGACCAGCGGTCACCTATCTGTTAACTATTTCCTAGCATTAAGCTCCATTTGGGAACACATTTCCTGTATGAGGATTAGATTTAGAAAAAAAAAAAAAGATTAGATAGCCTGAGTTGCTTGCATAAAACACAATTAAGCATTGATATGACAGAAGTCCACCTCTTAGAGAAAACAGAACATTTATGCTCACATGTGGAAGGTCAGTCAGAGCGTTATGGCCTACGATCAAGCCAGTGTTCAGCCTCTTGTGGAGTGTTAAAGAAGTGAGAGTCTCCATCCAATACTACCCGCAGACGCGCCGGGAAGAGCATGGAGTATTGGATCTGTCGGTCTCGGAGTTTTCTCTTGACCTGAAGAAACTGGGCTCTTGTCTTCTGGATGTCCGCGGCGAAATCTGGATACGCTGCCACAACTTGGTTGTCAAACTTTAGGGGACCCTGTACACGGGCAAGACGGAGGACGGCATCTCTGTCCCTGTAGTGCAAGAAGCGGGCGATGAATGTACGTGGGGGTGCACCCGGAGGTGGGGCCCTAGCAGGAAGACGATGGGCCCTTTCAACCGCGAAGTGTTGACTAAAGTCTCCATCTGGAAACAGGTCCCGGAGCCACCTCTCGAGGAACTTCTCAGGGGCAGAACCCTCCGCTCTCTCGGGGAGGCCCACAAAGCGTACATTGTTGCGACGCAGCCGCCCCTCCATATCCGAGAGCTTAGACTTGACAGCTGACATCTGTGTGGTTAAGTCAGCGACCGCAGTCTTAAGGGGGTTGGTTGTATCTTCCAGGTCAGATATGTGATGTTCCGCTTCTCCCACTCTCTCTCTTATTTTTTGCATATCATGACGAATGAGGGAAATGTCTGACTGCACCTGGCCAATCTTATCGGTGACTCTCTGTTCAGACGCCGATATGGCCAGTATCTGTTGCGTGGATTGGGCAGGATCCTCAGGAGGCGGTGGTTCATCTTCTGCCTGTGAAGGTGGAGGGGGGTTAGGGGTCTGGGGGGGCTGAGCTGAGGATGAGGCTTGGGAAGGGCGGGCATATTTTTCCAGTTTAGCCGCAGCTGTTGCAGCAGTAGATTTCCCCATTGCTGCTGGGATGTCTGGAGCGTGGAATGTAATTTCTTAGAAGACCAGCAGGGGGAGCAAGCTGTGTAGACAATTGGGAGTACCCCGTGCCTCCAAAATGGCTCCTCTTGAAAAAAGAGAAATAATGGGGAGGGTGAAAAAAAAAGCCAGGAGTATCAGGCCCAGTCTCAGGTGTATAGGGCTTAGGACCTGGAGTGTATACAGGGCTCCCAGACAGATAAAAGTGTCCAAGGCAGAGGTTTAGGAGAGGTGTTGGTTCTGGAGGTTAGGGTAGGGCATTGGGTATGTTTCAGCCAGAGGAAGGGATCTGGGGTGAGGGATAGGGGGAGGATGCCGCCTCTGTGTCCTACCCCGCTTCCTCCCGTATCGTCTCTAAGCTGTCCAGTGGCACTGGCAGGCTCACCTGTCTCTCCGCCGATTCTCCTTAGGGAGCCGCCACCTCCCGCGGGGTGTTGAAATGGAGGGCGGCTAGCTCCCACGTCCAGCCGGCCGCTCCAGGCTGTGTACGCCGAGCGGGGGGACGGAGCTGCGGACGCACGTCACACCCGCTCTCCGGGTTCTGTGCAGAGCAGTCAGGCGGGGAGATGGGGCGAGTCTCACCCTGCCGCTGTTGTTTGTGGACGTCGGGAGGGGAAGAGGGTCCCGTCGCAGGCACTGAGTGTGTCAGGATGCAAGATGGCGGGTCGTGCCTCGCGGTGAGTGTCCGAGGCTGCACTGAGATCAGGTGCAGGAGTTCTTTTGGAGCCTTCAAGCTGGCAAAAACGAAGTCTCTATGCAGCGGTGGGGCTCTGTGCTTGGTTTGGGGCAACCCAGGCGTGTATAGGGTGCAGGAATAAGGATTTTTAAGAGGATTATTAGGGAGCTCACGGAGTCAGCGTCTACTCACATGCCCGGCCAAGCCACGCCCCCTATCAACCACCAGATTTATATAAAGAGCAAAAAAGTCCCAATAACATTTTAAACAAAGACCAGGCAGTAATCAGGGCTACGAGCACCAAACATAGAAAGGCATAGATGCCTATTGTGCATAAGGATCAGAGTAGCTAAAATAAATGATAGCACACACACAGGATGCCAGTACTAAAAGACAACGAGGGTACACCAGGCAGTTACCAAGTGAACAACTTGTAAAGTGCAGGGGAGCTTTAGGAGCACCGGTGAGTAGGTGTGGGGTGCCTATGGTCTCCCAGGCAGGATAATTTTTCAAATTTTCGGTGAAGTTCACTTACCCTGCGTCCACAGAAGCTCGGTCATGCCACGTCCCCTGCTGTCCTTTTTCTTAGTGAGACTTCTGACAGTCCTTGTTATCAATCATTTTTTTAAATTCTGGGTCATATGCGGTTGTCGCTACTCGCAGTAATTCTCTTACATGTGTATCTGTTAGAACAGATCTATGCTTTGATTTAACTTGTTTTAGTGTAGAAAAAAAAGACTCACAAAGGTAAGTAGAACCAAACATTGATAAAAGTCTGAGTGCTGCACATTTGACATTGGGGTATTTCTCCATTGGTACAGTTCTCCAGAACTCAATTGTTCCATCTTTCAGGACAGATTTAAGTCGGTCATCCTCATAAAATTCAAGCATCTCAATCTGTGTACTTGCTTCATCTGTGACTAAAGGGGCTTTCAAAGTGTTGGCATCCGTATTGAAAGGGTCAACTAGGAATCTAATCTGAGTTTTTTTCAGCTGTAGATCATGGAATCTTTCCAGAAAGCTGTCTTTAAGTTCTTCAGTCAATATTGCATACCGTGCTGTGCTACTTTTTAAGATATCAGGTACTTGTTCACTTTCCTTTAACAGTAAAGGAAAATGTGTTAGATCTCCCTTTTGAAGTTGAGTATTGAACAAATTGAGTGTGCTGATAAAAGAAAATATACTTTGCACCATGTCAGGCAGTATCTTGAATTTCCCTTGAAGATCCAGGTTGAGTCTGTCGAGATGCCGCAGCATGTCCACAAGAAATGCCAGGTCTAAAACCCATTGTGGATCTGACAGCTCAGGGTATTCCTTTCCTTTTGCTTCCATAAAAATCTTCACAGGGTTCAAAAGTTCCAAAAAACGAGATAAGACTTTACCTTTTGAAAGCCACCTTACGGTACAGTAAAGTGGCAGGTCGCCTGGAAGACCTTGGTCAAGCTCAGCAATGAGATTCCTAAATTGTCTGTGATTGAGAGCATGTGTGCGAATAAAATTGACTATTTTTAGGACAGGATCCATTACGTGATCCAAATGTAACTTTTTAGATACCAGTTGCTCCCGATGGATGATGCAGTGAAACGTCCAGAAGTCACGGAACTGTTTGTCAGCCCGGCACAGTCCCACAAGGCCATTCACAGATCCAACCATGGATGGTGCCCCATCAGTTGCCATTGCTGTAAGCTTTGATATAGGCAACTTTGATTTTGCCATAACATCCATCAGTGTTTCTTTCACATCAATGCCCCGGGTTCGGTCTTTTAAAGGCATTATATCAAGGAGTTCTTCCTTGATTACACAATCCTTTGAAACAGTCCGTACAAATATTGCCAATTGAGATTTGTCCTGGACATCACAAGACTCGTCTAGTGCAATGCTGAGGTATTCACATTTTTGAAGATCAGAAGTTAATTGAGATTCAACAGAAACATTTATGTCTGATATTCTATGCTCAACTGTATGTCGTGAGAGTTGTAGGTCTGAAACCATTTTTTTCAGAGCTATATTTTCTGGGCACAGGATGGACACTACATCTGTGAGACATTTTTTAACAAATTCACCTTCATTATAAGGTTTTTTTGCACGGGCAATATTCCAAGCAACTTTATAAGAGGCATGTGTAACTGTCTCAGAATGTTTGGAAAATTTCTGGAACACTTGTGTTTGTTTTGCAATTTGACCCTTCAAAGTTTTTACCTTGTGAGATCGTAGTTCAGTACCTATAGGGAATTCCTCGTCCATTTTAGCATGATGTGTGCTAAAATGACGTTGAAGATTTGAACACTTGAAGTGTGTTAGTGCAGTCTGGCATATCAGACAGAGGGGTTTGCCTTTGTGATCTATGAAAAAATACAAGTTTTCCCATTCCGTTAAGAATGTTCTGTGTTCATCCTCGTATTTACGTTTATTTTGGGTTTTCTTTTCCATGTTTAAAGATGCTTGGAATATTCTGCAATTTCATAGAAAATAAAATACATTCATACGCTATCAAAAATGTTTAAATTAGGTCTGCAGACTATTATCAATCTATCATGTATATGGCACAAGTTCACTATTGCACACAAAAAACAATCCACATAAAAGCACAGCAGCCTACCAAAGAATCTTAGCATGTATAAAGCTGTACATCAGGTTTGAGAGGCAGGTAACCTGGTGGGGTATAAGGGCCAAATGCCAGTAAGGGCACTGTGCCGCAATGGCAGGCCCTTACAGTAACCTGGGTAAATGTCCTTTATGCCTTGGGCTACACAGCGACAACAAGCATGGCTACACCATTGACATCACTAGCTTTTCTTAATTTGTTTATAGTCAACATTGCTAAGCTTCACTGTCACATAGTTCATTTTCACAGAGCAAAATGCATACTATGATAACAATTTCAAAATGCAATTAATAAAAAATAGGCTGTAGGTCAGAAATGGTGACCGTATACATTACAAAGAGAGAGAGAGAGTTTTTACATGTCGACGATTTTTCTGCAAACATGAAATCTGTTTTACATTCTGTTTAAAATTAGTGCCCCTTATCCTTATTACTTAAATACCAAGAAACGAAACAGCTCCTAGACACCCACCTACTGGAACAGGCCAAAAAAGACGTACTCTACACAAAACAAAAATTCTTTAGGTGGGGTAATAAAACAGGCAAACTGCTGGCCAACATGTCCAGACCTAAACATAAACGCACATATGTCACGGCAATACGCAACCCACAGTCCGGACAACTATCTACCAACACCCCTGACATACTCGCAGAATTTGAAAGATACTTCATAACATTGTATAGAGACCACACAACAGACACAGCAAACCAAGCAGATTTATTTCACCAATTACACCTCCCAAAGCTAACCCCATCACAAAGCGACATACTAACAGAACCTATACACCTAGAGGAGGTTTTAAAGGCAATCACTTCTTCTCATCTGGGAAAATCCCCTGGCCCAGACGGCCTATCAAATGAATACTTTAAACTCCTTCAACACCAACTAGCCCCGGCACTCACGGACCTGTTTAACAACCTCCTCACACACCATACCCCTTTCCCACATCTTACAAACACGACCACCATATTGTTACCCAAACCACAAAAAGATCCTCAATTAGTAGAGTCCTACAGGCCCATTAGTCTAATAAACACAGACATAAAATTACTAGCCAAAATCATAGCGGATAGGATGCAAACGGTACTCCCTGATCTTCTCACGCCAACACAACTAGGATTTATCCGTGGAAGACACTCAGTGAAAGGCATAAGAACAGCCATAGCAGCGGTAGCATCATCTTCCCTAACCAACACTCATACCAATATTCTACTAAGCCTCGACACCATAAAAGCTTTTGACACAGTGCTATGGCCCCACCTTTTCCAAACTTTAGAACACAGAGGCTTCAACACAACACTGATAGACTTTATTAAGTATCTATATAAATCCCCCACAACTAGAATCATGGTAAACGGTACCCTTGGCGACCCAATAGAGATGCAGAGGGGCACCCGCCAGGGTTGCCCTTTATCGCCCCTGTTATTCAATTTAGCTCTGGACCCATTTCTACGCCTCCTAGAAGCCGACACCATCTTCAAGGGCATAGCAATCGGATCCAGGGTTGTGAAGCTCACCGCATTTGCGGATGACATCCTACTATATATTTCCAACCCGACGGAGTCTCTCCATCACATTATACATCTATTCAATCACTTCAAAGAAATATCGGGCTTCGCAATCAACATGCAAAAATCCAAGGCACTTTCCCTGGCATCGCACCCTCTACCCACTGACTTCACTAAAAGTGTACCATTTGCTTGGGCCACTAATTCATTTACTTATTTAGGCACACAAATCCCCAGACATCTAGGACAACTCTATAAATTAAACTACGCCCCCATATTCCAACAGATCTACGAAGAGCTAAAAAACTGGAAAAACCTACCCATCTCCTACATCGGGAGAATAAACCTAATCAAAATGGTAACTTTCCCACGAATAATGTACCTCCTGCAGGGATTGCCCTTGTATATCTCCCCAAAAGACATTAAAATCTTCAATAAAAACGTCAGAGAGTTTATATGGAACAGTGGCAGACCCAAAATAGGCCTAATAAAGCTACAACAGCCCAAATGGAATGGTGGCTTGGGCCTACCGGATATTAGGCAATACAATAAAGCCACAATGTTCCGCTACCTTTCAGACTGGTTAGCAGGGACAGAACATTATACGTGCACTTCCCTGGAAAGAGAGATGGTACCGGGAAAATGCCTGCTGTCATTCCTACACCTCCATGACCAGGAGGTCCCCAAACAGTCACAAGAAAACCCCCTGATATGGAGTACAAAAAAAACATGGCACTGGATCAGAAGCCAAGCAGGCCTAAATTCCCACAAATCAATACATCTTCCATTCATAAATAATACAGATTTCCAGGAAGGGGCAGCCACATACCCATTCAATATATGGAGGGTGGGGGGAGTCACAGGCATTGGATCATTGATCGACAGAACAGCGCGTAGACCTTTAACCTTTTCAGAGGCGACAGAAAAATTCCCATGCCTAACGGGACACCCTCTGGCCTTCCTACAAGCCCAACATTATACTTCCACGGTAGTTCGTAACTTCTCAGACAAAGACTGGAACAACACCATAGATACACTCCTACTACAACCACCCCTAGAGAAAAAAGCCATATCCTGTTATTATCAACACTTCCAAATCATTCTAGACTATACAACCAGCAAACAAGGCATAGCCCAATGGACACAAAAATTCCCACAATACGACACAGATGACCTAATGAAATTCCTCCTAAAATCCTGCAAAACATTACCCTCAGCTTCGTATGTCGAGATGTTCCTTAACATATATCACAGAGCCTACCTGTCACCCCACCGGAGCCACTTAATGGGCAGAACAAATTTGAGCGCTTGCTATAGATGTGGGGAACTTGAGGCAGACCTTTACCACTGCTTCTGGTCATGCCCAATGGTCAGAAGCTTTTGGCTCCAAGTAAAAAGATATGCAGAAACACACCTAGTAAACTACGTCCCATTCGTAGACGACTGGGCAGTGTTAGGCGTAATCCCCTCAGACCTAAGAGTAACAAAAGGCTGCAGAGACCTATTGCTGGCCATTAGTGCAGCCGCAAGGAAAACCATACTACAGGAATGGACTTCAACGTCCTCCCCAACCTTCCCCTTATTTAAACATAAACTTTTCCATCTTTTTAGAATGGATTGGGTCGAGACCACTTTAAATAAAGAATCCAAGGTCAAAAAATTCTTCTCAATGTGGGAAAGCTACATAGCAACACTATCCCTAGAAGTGAGGCAACAAATTCACAAGAGTCTAAAGGACACATCCTGGTACCTGTTACGTACAATAGCCGAGGATCACCCTGTGACTGTGACATAGCTCCCCCACTTTGACATTTTTTCTTCTTTATTTAATTTTTATTTTATCCACTACTCACACTATTTTCCCTTTCCGGGGTCGGCGAGGGCGGGGGGGGGGGGGGGAGGCGAGAGAGAGAGGAGCACACCTTTTTGATTTTACAGGTCCGCATCCGGACTTCTTCCGATTTTTGAATTTTTTTTTTTTTTTTTTAAATTCTTTTTATTGCGTAATGCATTGCAACATTTACATATCTAGACATTGCAGTAATTACAAATTAGTCATACAGTATTACAAGTAAATTTCAAACAATTACATTGCTTTGTTATTTAACAATATCCAAAATCTGAAAATTCGAGAATTCAAGAATGTCCTCTGCACATCTCTCCAATAAAAGGCAATATATGAGTAACCATGAAACGTCTCTTGAGAATTTTTGGTAGTTATTTCTTTGTATGTTTCTGTGTGTGAAGGTTCCCTCCACCTAAATCCCTCATCATCGGACAACAATAGCAAGACCCTTTTTATTTTGTACAAGGTTTATACCCGAGATTCCCGCCCCTACTCAACTGCTATTGGTGGATCTCCCAGCAGCCTCCTCGTCTCATACCACTCCGTGCATTGCAAGGTGTTTTGAATCCTCCTTTGAAAGTCTGCTGGTAGGGTCACAATATCCGATTTTTGAATTTTTATTTTTAATTTTTCTTATGTTATTTTTATTTCAACATCTTGTACTTATAATTAATTCATAATATTGTTAATATTAAAGAATTACCAAAACATCACTATGTAGGAAGGAGGAAAAAAAGAAAAACTCTGACTGTTATGCTATGTCTAAGTGTAAAATCTGAACAGAAATAACTATTCATACACCCCGATTGTGACGGAAAAAGGAAAACTGAATAATGTGAAATTAACGGTCAATGTCAAAATTGTGATGTCAAATTTCTTTTTATTGAATTGTTATTCAATTGTTACAACAAAACATTTCATAATGTACATGAAAGTGTTTAATAAAAATATTTTTCAAAAAATTAGTGCCCCTTACACATTATGCCACATGGATTGAGCCAAAATTCTCCGCATACCACATTGAATGAGACAAAATTCACATCATGCTACACATAGCATGAGCCAAAATTCAAATTAATCACCACAGAATTAGCCAAAATTGTTCACATTACGCCAAATAGTATGTGACAAAATTCATACTATGCCACACGATATGAGACAAATTTCACACTATGCCACACGGTATGAGAAAAAATTCACATTATGATACCAGGGATGAATTCACATTGTACCACACAGAATAGCCAAAATTTCCACGGAATTAGCCAAAATTCAGAGAGAGAGAGAGAGAAAATAAGAATAGAAAGGCAGCAGGTTAAGATTTGCATACCTTAGGCTGGGTTCAGGTGCAATTCTCAGCAGTAGCAGCTGGGCGTAGGTGGCTGTGGTCAGCTGCTGGGCGAAGGTGGCTGTGGTCAGCAGCTGGGAGGAGGAGTCTGTGACTGGTAGTGGTGGTGCAGAAGACACTGTGGGAGAGAGATAGTGACAGCAGGGATAAGTAGAAGGACAGCAGTGATATACAGTGGGAGAAAGAAAGGCAGCAGGCTAAGAATGGCATACCTTAGGCTGGGTTCAGGTGCAATTCACAGGAGGCTGTGGTCAGCAGTAGCGGCTGGGCGTAGGTGGCTGTGTTCAGGAGCTGGGCGTAGGTGGCTGTGTTTAACAGCTGGGCGAAGGTGGCTGTGGTCAGCTGCTGGGCGAAGGTGGCTGTGGTCAGCAGCTGGGAAGAGGAGTCTGTGACTGGTAGTGGTGGTGCAGAAGACACTGTGGGAGAGAGATAGTGACAGCAGGGATAAGTAGAAGGACAGCAGTGATATACAGTGGGAGAAAGAAAGGCAGCAGGTTAAGAATGGCATACCTTAGGCTGGGTTCAGGTGCAATTCACAGGAGGCTGTGGTCAGCAGTAGCGGCTGGGCGTAGGTGGCTGTGTTCAGGAGCTGGGCGTAGGTGGCTGTGGTCAGCTGCTGGGCGAAGGTGGCTGTGGTCAGCAGCTGGGAAGAGGAGTCTGTGACTGGTAGTGGTGGTGCAGAAGACACTGTGGGAGAGAGATAGTGACAGCAGGGATAAGTAGAAGGACAGCAGTGATATACAGTGGGAGAAAGAAAGGCAGCAGGTTAAGAATTGCATACCTTAGGCTGGGTTCAGGTGCAATTCACAGGAGGCTGTGGTCAGCAGTAGCGGCTGGGCGCAGGTGGCTGTGTTCAGGAGCTGGGCGTAGGTGGCTGTGTTCAACAGCTGGGCGAAGGTGGCTGTGGTCAGCTGCTGGGCGAAGGTGGCTGTGGTCAGCAGCTGGGAAGAGGAGTCTGTGACTGGTAGTGGTGGTGCAGAAGACACTGTGGGAGAGAGATAGTGACAGCAGGGATAAGTAGAAGGACAGCAGTGATATACAGTGGGAGAAAGAAAGGCAGCAGGTTAAGAATTGCATACCTTAGGCTGGGTTCAGGTGCAATTCACAGGAGGCTGTGGTCAGCAGTAGCGGCTGGGCGTAGGTGGCTGTGTTCAGGAGCTGGGCGTAGGTGGCTGTGTTCAACAGCTGGGCGAAGGTGGCTGTGGTCAGCTGCTGAGTGAAGTTGGCTGTGGTCAGCAGCTGGGCATAGGTGGCTGTGATAACAGGACACCACAGGCTTCTCCCCCTGTATAATAAAAAGACACAGCTGGCTGCTCCCCTTGTATACTAACAGGACACCACATTCTGCTCCTGCTGTTTAAAAAAGGACACACAGGCTGCTCCCCCTGTATGATAACAGGACACCACAGGCTGCTCCCCCTGTATGATAAAAAGACACCGCAGGTTGCCCCCATGTATAATAACAGGACACCACAGGCTTCTCCCCCTGTATAATAAAAAGACACCGCTGGCTGCTCCCCTTGTATACTAACAGGACACCACATGCTGCTCCTGCTGTTTAAAAAAAGACACACAGGCTGCTCCCCCGGTATGATAACAGGACACTGCAGGCTGCCACCATGTATGATAACAGGACACCACAGGCTTCTCCCCCTGTATAATAAAAAGACACCGCTGGCTGCTCCCCTTGTATACTAACAGGACACCACATGCTGCTCCTGCTGTTTAAAAAAGGACACACAGGCTGCTCCCCCGGTATGATAACAGGACACTGCAGGCTGCCACCATGTATGATAACAGGACACCACAGGCTTCTCCCCCTGTATAATAAAAAGACACCGCTGGCTGCTCCCCTTGTATACTAACAGGACACCACATTCTGCTCCTGCTGTTTAAAAAAGGACACACAGGCTGCTCCCCCTGTATGATAACAGGACACCGCAGGCTGCTCCCCCTGTATGATAAAAAGACACCGCAGGCTGCCCCCATGTATAATAAATAACAGGACACCACAGGCTTCTCCCCCTGTATAATAAAAAGACACCGCTGGCTGCTCCCCTTGTATACTAACAGGACACCACATGCTGCTCCTGCTGTTTAAAAAAGCACACACAGGCTGCTCCTCCTGTATGATAACAGGACACCACAGACTGCTCCCCCTGTATGATAAAAAGACACCGCAGGCTGCCCCCATGTATAATAAATAACAGGACACCACAGGCTTCTCCCCCTGTATAATAAAAAGACACCGCTGGCTGCTCCCCTTGTATACTAACAGGACACCACATGCTGCTCCTGCTGTTTAAAAAAGCACACACAGGCTGCTCCTCCTGTATGATAACAGGACACCGCAGACTGCTCTCCCCCTGTATAATAACAGGGTATCACAGGCTAGCCCGTATATATATATATATATATATATATATATATATATATATACATACCCCACCCTCCCCTACATGCATTATATTATTTTTTAGTTCGTACATACACAGTCCTGAAGGATGGAGGATGGGAGGAGGCTGGTGGGAGCAAACGGCAGGAGCACGGCGTGGCGGTAGAACAATGAAGAGGACTGCGCAGTAGGAAATAGCCGCGCACACTGTTCCTATTGTGACTGCGCATGCGTGTCACACGGCGCCCGCGGCTCGTCGTCAAGCGTGAAAGCCCGGCGCCGCAGAGCCGCAGATCAAAGGGGGGGAGCCGCTGAAGGGGTGATAGCTCCCGAGCCGCACATGAGGCAGAGGAGAGCCGCATGCGGCTCGGGAGCCGCGGGTTGGCCACCGCTGTGATAGAGGATAGGGGATAGGTGATAGAGGATAGGGGATAGAGGATAGGGGATAGGTGATAGAGGATAGGTGATAGAGGATAGGTGATAGAGGATAGGGGATAGAGGATAGGTGATAGGGGATAGGTGATAGAGGATAGGTGATAGAGGATAGGGGATAGGTGATAGAGGATAGGTGATAGGGGATAGAGGATAGGGGATAGGTGATAGGGGATAGGTGATAGAGGATACGGGATAGAGGATAGGGGATAGGTGATAGGGGATAGGTGATAGAGGATAGGTGATAGAGGATAGGGGATAGAGGATAGGTGATAGGGGATAGGTGATAGGGGATAGAGGATAGGGGATAGATGATAGGGGATAGGTGATAGAGGATAGGGGATAGGTGATAGAGGATAGGTGATAGAGGATAGGGGATAGGTGATAGGTGATAGAGGATAGGGGATAGGTGATAGAGGATAGGGGATAGGTGATAGAGGATAGGGGATAGGGGATAGAGAATAGGGGATAGGTGATAGAGGATAGGGGATAGGTGATAGAGGATAGGGGATAGGGGATAGAGGATAGGTGATAGGTGATAGAGGATAGGGGATAGAGGATAGGTGATAGAGGATAGGGGATAGAGGATAGGTGATAGAGGATAGGGGATAGAGGATAGGGGATAGGTGATAGAGGATAGGGGATAGAGGATAGGTGATAGAGGATAGAGGATAGGGGATAGGTGATAGGTGATAGGTGATAGAGGATAGGGGATAGAGGATAGGTGATAGAGGATAGGGGATAGGTGATAGGGGATAGGGGATATAGGATAGGGGATAGAGGATAGGGGATAGGTGATAGAGGATAGGGGATAGGTGATAGAGGATAGGGGATAGGTGATAGAGGATAGGTGATAGGGGATAGGTGATAGAGGATAGGGGATAGGTGATAGAGGATAGGTGATAGGGGATAGGTGATAGGGGATAGGTGATAGAGGATAGGTGATAGGGGATAGGTGATAGAGGATAGGGGATAGAGGATAGGTGATAGGGGATAGGGGATAGGTGATAAAGGATAGGGGATAGGTGATAGAGGATAGGTGATAGAGGATAGGGGATAGGTGATAGAGGATAGGTGATAGGGGATAGGTGATAGAGGATAAGGGATAGAATATAGGGGATAGAGGATAGGTGATAGAGGATAGGTGATAGAGGATAGGGGAGAGGTGATAGAGGATAGGGGATAGAGGATAGGTGATAGGGATAGGGGATAGGTGATAGCGGATAGGGGATAGGTGATAGAGGATAGGGGATAGGTGATAGAGGATAGGGGATAGGTGATAGGTGATAGGGGATAGGTGATAGGGGATAGAGGATAGGTGATAGGTGATAGGTGATAGAGGATAGGTGATAGGGGATAGAGGATAGGTGATAGAGGATAGGTGATAGAGGATAGGTGATAGGGGATAGGTGATAGAGGATAGGGGATAGGTGATAGAGGATAGGTGATAGAGGATAGGTGTGTTAATGGCGATTAAATATGACCAAAGAAACAATAAGTGAAAAGCGCAGATTACGTATTGTGTCCGTAACCTACGTACCCTTTATTCCTTTATTCCAGCGTAGCGTACCTTTATTGTGTATTATACACCACGGAACCAATACCTTAATAAGAGACCTCTTCGCAGTACTTTGTCTCTACTTTGCGAATATACCTTTTATCGCTAAATGCGAATAAACCGACACAACCACAGTATAGAAGTAAGGAGATAGGAACTCCGTAAAAAGTTGTATTTAAGTCCCTAATGGACAAAAGGGGGTTACAGAAATAGAAAATACAGGTATAACAGGTAATACAATAAACTAACAATGAATACAATAATCAGGCTCTGCTAGGGGGGAAGAAAACAGATACAAGACACAATCAGCCAACAATACTATAAGAATAAATACCGTGAATGCAACCGTTACCGTCTCATCAAATATGCGAAGCGCAGTCCGGTCAGAGCTCGCTATCGCTCAGGGTTGAACTATAGCCCGGTAGAAGGTCAGGGAAAGGTAGATGTGCCGAAGTGACCGTGGCTGCTCTGGGTCACCTATCTTATAGGGTCAGAAGGGGGAGGTCAAAGGCCATTCCCATTGATCAGAGATCGTATGTCAGGTCCACTGTGATTGGGGGTAAGACGATGCCCCTGGTTTGAATAGGTGCAGGGGAGTGAACTTTAAGAGTCCTTTGTTTGATGGTTTCGTCGTCAGCAGTTGTAAATAACTGTAAGAACCAGTTTCATCTAGATTCCTTTGTTACATACTTTCAACAGAAACTGTCTCTGGAATATGGATTATGTCCATAACTATCGGGCCGTGTGTATTGTGAAATATTCGCAAAGACCGGAATACTGCGCATAAGGAACGGAACGGAACGGTACTAAACATGATACAGGCAGATGTATGCAGGGCTAACTAAGCTATGTGTGGCGTTCTAAACCTTTAACTATATTTTACTTAGTGTCAGTATGTCTTTATGAATTTATGTGTGATAGTATGGCTACTCTTCTGGTCCACTTTGTCACACAGAATCGGGTATGGAAACTTTATTAGCGCAACTCTGCGAACCAAAATGGCGGCCATACTATCCTAAAATGGCATGTGTGTAACTCGACTTCCACAGTCCACCCTTTAACAGTAAATATAAAACTGTTACAATACAAAACATTTTACACAGCAATACAGAAATTCATAATCCTAACAGAGAAATTGGGATACATGAATTAAACATATAAGGGGAGTAAACCATCTGCTCTTGGCCGATCCAGGATCACGGATAAACGATGGGCCGCATTTATCGAACAATCTACTCAGGGTCACGAAGGATAATGTACAATTTTGGGATAAAAATAAAAACAGGGGTGGTTACAACATATACACGTTCACAAATATGGTTTCTTTAAAGGGAGGTGGTTTCGATTCTAGGGTCATATACCAAACCCTGGTCTTCCTGTGCATCTCTCGTTCTTACACTCATGATTTTCGTACGTTTTGCCTTACCCCGGGTCACCACCTTTAAACATTTGAACAATAGCACAAAGACTATGATGGCACCACCGATACAGAGAAGGAGTTTTCCTATGCTAGCTATGATCCCTTGCGCCCATTCTCCTAAACCAGAGAACCAGTGCATTGGATTCAACCAAGAGGTCCATTCGCTAACTTTGTTACCTATCTCTGCCAGGCTGATATTGTGTTCCCTTCTAAATTCCCATTTAAGCTCAAGAATCTCATCCATCCGATGATCGATGATTTCTTCTGGGTCTTCAGTATTGTTGGTGATATATGTACAACATTTCACCCCAAACTGTGTAGAGAGGGTGACACAATATCCTCCTGTCATAGCTGTCAAATAGTTCAACACCATCCGATGTTGGACTAGCTCTCTTTTATACGCTTGTAACTCCTTCCCAGTGTATCTAAAGGTGTCATCATAAATCTCAGTGATGTTATCTACCAAGCTGGCTAATGCTTGGATATATTTAAAATTTATGACTCCTCTGGCGGTATAGGTGATATCTAATGCAATGAGGAGTTGGATACCGAATGACTCGTGTATCATTTCAGAAGCTAGGGGTTCTTTCTTGATTGTCAAATCCCTTTTGTGGATTTGATCATAATCGGTGTGAGTGTAAGGAGGAGGTATACCTCTGTGTATGTTTACCATTTCCTCATGTGTGAGGGCCATCACTTCAGGTAACACTCTACCTAGGTAACAAATTCCAACGTAGTTCATGGAGAGCCATTTGTACGCCCTTCTACCACAGATATAATAAACATCGTCAGGGAGAAAATAAGGGACAGAGTATTTCATGATCGTGTCACACATTATCCATAAGAACATCCCCGTCCCCTGTTCCCTGACTTGTTCCTCACAGATCTCTGGCTGTAGGGTCATATTACAGTAGCCGGCTGATACTCTGCCGGCCATCATTTTACTTTTCTTCACCGTGTAGACATATTTATAGTGTCTCCCACTGGTTCGGATTTTTAACAATAATTCCTTATCAATAGGCTCTCCATCTGGACGCTGGGAGTAAGCTATTGTCTGGTTGTGCCATGTCACTTCCCAAGTACCAATCGTTCTGGAACTAGAGAAGTTCATACATACCAGGGACTTGTCCACTTGGTATGGGTGTAATCTAAGACTAGGGGACCTGGTATACAGGTATCTCTTATCCAGTGGCCTCCCCTTATTTAATACGCTTATCTCTGAAATATTAAGCGGGTATGGGACTAGGCCTACACTACTCCTTTTATGTAGCACTTGTGAACACACCCAGCATTCCGTTTGGTTTAAGACCTTACCCACTAATGAGTGGTAATCACTCAAGGGATGTCGGCCTGTAGTTGCCTTACTTGTCGACTGACATCGCTGGATGCATTCTTCTTCCATTTTTGGTTGACAATATCTACAGACACAGTACTCACCAGACAATAGCTCATCACATAGCCCTTGAACTACGTTTTCCTCATACCTTTTACCTTCTCCTGTTATGGGCAAAGTATCAAGCTGATTTAGGGATTCTACCTCACCCATATCTGGGTCCATTATTACACTGTCAGAACTCCGCTCCGATCGCTCTAGAATGTGGCAGCCACCGAGTATCCTTGAATGAGGAAGAGGAAACAGAAAGAAAACAAAGAAATAGATGTACAACTGTGAACCTGTTGCTTGGAGTCCTTCCATCATCTCTACCAGGGGACTTTTATTTGCTCTGTTCTTGGACCTTTGTTCGCTCAGGTTGCTCGACCTTGGCTGCTTTTCAGTCTTCCCGGAACAATGCTTCTAGCGACACTTCTTCTCTTTCGCTCTCTGCACACTGGGACTCTGGGTTACTGGCTTTCTTGCAGTGGGACGAATGTATCCAAGTCCCTCTCTCTGCGACTTTAATCGATGTAGTGCTGGTCAACAAAACTTGGTACGGTCCTTCCCAACGGTCTATCAAACAACCTGAGCGTAAAAAATTTCGGATCATAACAAAGTCTCCTGATTTAAGATTATGACAATTCTCGGTAGGCATATCAGGGTTCAGTAAATTCAGCTCCTTTTGTTGCTTCCTTAGCTGTTTGTTTAGCTTTAGGATATACTGTACAGTTAGCTCATTGTTGCATTTGAGATCATCCTGTGGGTCTATCATGATGTGTGGCTGCCGACCAAACAGTATCTCGAAGGGGGACAAGTTGAGCGGAGCCCTGGGAGTGGTCCTAATGCTATACAGCACAATAGGCAGTGCCTCTGGCCATAACAACCCTGTTTCAGCCATAACTTTACCCAATTTGTTCTTAATAGTACCATTCATTCTCTCAACTTTGGCGCTCGCCTGGGGACGATATGGAGTATGAAGTTTACTATTAATCCCCAGGAGTTTACACATGATTTGGAAGACCTCTCCTGTGAAATGAGTGCCTCTGTCACTCTCAATGACCTTTGGGATACCATATCTACAGACAAACTCCTGACATATTTTCTTTGCTGTAAAGGTAGCAGTGTTGGAGGCAGCGGGGAAAGCCTCCACCCAGCTGGAAAACATGTCAACACAAACTAATACATATTTCAAATTTCTACAGGGTGGTAACTGTATGAAGTCGATTTGTATTACCTGGAAAGGGCCTTCTGTAGGAGGGATGTGGGATGGCTCTGTTGGGATGGCTTTTCCAACATTCTTCCTCAAACAGGTGAGGCATGACATTGCCACTCTACCTGCTTGAGAAGCGAACCCTGGTGCACACCAGTAGGCCTTTACCAGCTTGCACATACCTTCCTTCCCAAGATGTGTCAGCCCATGGGCCGCCTCGGCTAGACTAGGAAGGTATGCCCTGGGGGCCACTGGTTTCCCGTGTCCATCTCTCCAAAGTCCGGTGGACTCTTGGCCACATCCCTTCGACTTCCATACTGCTCTTTCCTGTGGGGAACACAAATTCTGCATGTCTATCAGTTTGGATGTGGATACCATGTTCAGTGTACAAAGGTTTGTAGGATGGGTGAAAGTATTTATAGGGCATGCGGCCCTTTTCGCTGCCTCATCAGCGCGGCTGTTACCAAGTGACACCGGGTCTTTCTCTGATGTGTGAGCTTTGCACTTGATAACAGCCACTCTGTCTGGAAGCTGGATAGCTCCCAGAAGTCTCCTAATGTATGTCGCATGCGCCACTGGTGTGCCAGCCGCCGTCATGAAATTTCGGAAGCGCCATAGGGCTCCAAAATCATCTACTACTCCGAAAGCATATCTGGAGTCGGTATATATGTTAACTGATTTTCCTTTCGCCAGTTCACATGCTCTGGTCAGTGCCACCAGTTCCGCTACTTGTGCTGAGTGAGGTGGTCCTAAGGGTTCAGCTTCCACAATACCTTCTCCATCTACTACCACGTAGCCTGTGCACAGCTCTCCCGTCTCCGTTTGTCTATGACAGCTCCCATCAGACTGCAACAAGGAGGGACACCATTCAACACAATGTAGGTCAGGAAACCCCAGGAGTTACCAAACACATAAGCGAGACTGGGAGCCTCACCAGGGTGAGAAGCGGAGATACCCAACCCCTAGACAATGGGAGGAGACAGACAGGTCACGCAACATGCCTCCTCCCCATCTGATGGCTGACACTGTACTAAGGGCAACCCAGGTAAGACAATAGGAAACAGGTCATACCTGTATCCTACAGCCAGTTAGATTAACACAACACCTTAGAGAGGAACCTCAGGTGAAGGTTGATATAGGCGGAGTAAGGCAAACCTTTTTGGTTGATACAGAGGCGGCCAGATCTGTTCTCAACACTCCTCTTCACTTGGGTTTCACTGACCAATCAGTAGCAGCAATTGGGGTAACAGGAAAAATACAACATTACCCACTGACGAAACCAGCAGATGTTACAATCGGGCCTCTGCATACCAAACACTCTTTCCTGTTGGCTGCGGCGGCCCCGACTAACCTCCTGGGTAGAGATTTACTATGTAAAATGGGATGTGTCATCTATTGCACCCCCGATGGGGTATTTCTGGACACTCCTAGAGATCTTGCACAAGAAGTGCAAGATATGCTGGACAGTCCTCAGAGGCTAATGTTGTATTCAACTGTTGTAGAGTCAAATCCATCTAGGGTAGCTGAAATTACAGCACAAATACCGAGTTCCCTTTGGACTAAAGATGGACAGGATGCTGGGCTGATGGCAAATGTAGCTCCAGTAGAGATCCGCTTAAAAGAAGGCAGGATAGCCCCAAAAATACCGCAATACCCTTTAAAACCCAAAGTTGAACTAGGAGTATACCCAGTGATCCAGCGATAGCTACAGACTAGTGCAGGATCTAAGAGGGCTACAGACTAGTGCAGGATCAAAGAGGGGTAAACAAAGTAGTTGAGAGCCAATTCCCCGTAGTGGAATCTCGCCTTTACCTACAGAGGAGTACAGTATACCTGGACACGACTCCCCTTATATGTTTAATTCATGGATCCCAATTTCTCTGTAGGATTATGAATTTCTGTATCGTTATGTAAAATGTTTGTACTGTGACAGTTTTATATTTACTGTCAAAGGGTGGACTGTTAAAGTCGAGTTGCACACACGCCATTTTAGAATAGTATGGCCGCCATTTTGGTTCGCAGAGTTGCGCAAATAAAGTATCCATACCCGAGTCTGTGTGACAAAGTGGACCCGAAGCGCAGCCATACTATTACACATAAATTCATAATAATATACTTACACTAAATAAAATATAGTTAAAGGTTTAGAGCACCAAACATAGCTTAGTCAGCATTACATACATCCGTCTGTATAATGTTTAGTACCGTTACGTTACGTTTCTTATGCGCAGTATTCCGGTCATTGCGAATAAATCGCAATTCATACGGTCCGATAGTTATGGACAAAATCCATATTCCCAAGACTGTTTCTGTTAAATTGTGTATAACAAAAGAATCCAGTTGTAACCGGTTCTTACTGCTATTTACGACCCCTGACGACGATGCCAGCAGACAAAGGACTCCAAAGTTCACTCCCCTGCACCTATCCAAACCAGGTGCATCATTTTGCCCCAATCACAGAGGACTTGACATATGACCTCTGACCAATAGGAATGGCCTTTGACCTCCCCCTTCTGACCCTATAAGATAGGTGACCAAGGGCGGCCTTGGTCACTTCGGCACATCTTCCTTTCCATGACCATTGATCGGGCTATAGTTCAAACCTGAACATAGCGAGCTCCGACCGGACTGCGCTGCGCATATTTGATGAGACGGTAAATGGTTGCATTCACTGTACTTACTTTTATTGTATTGTTGGCTGATTGTATACTGTGTCTGTTTTTCTTCCCCTAGTAGAGCTTGTTCCCCTAGTAGAACTCATTGTTAGACTATTGTATTACCTGTTATACCTGTTATTTTCTATTCCTGTAACCCCCTTTTGTCTATTAGGGACTTAAATACATCATTTACGGAGTTTCTATCTCCTTACTTCTATACTGTGGTCTCGTCAGTTATTTCGCATATAGCGATAAGGTATATTACGGACACTGTCCATAAAGGTGTATTCGCAGACTAGAGACAAAGTACTGCGAAGGGATCTCTTATTAAGGTATTGGTTCTTTGGTGTATTACACACAATAAAGGTACGCTACGCTGCGCTACGTTTTGTTCGCACGTAGCTAGGTATAAGAGGTACGCCGGTAACGAACATAATACGTAACCTACGCTTTTCACTTATTGTTCTTTGGTCATAATACATCGACATTAACAATAGGAACGTCATTTAAATACAATATATAGGCGCCAGTGGAGGGAAATTTTCCTATTCTTGTTTTGCCGGGGCTGTGATGTCTATCTATGAAAGGCTGTGCTAAATACCACAGTAGAGATTAGTGGCCCTCTGGCTTTGTTGAATTTTTTAATGTGGCCCACACTGTCGGAAAGGTTGAAGACCCCTGAGGTAGAGGATAGTGATAGAGGATAGAGGTAGAGGATAGCGATAGTGATAGAGGTAGAGGATAGTGATAGAGGTAAAGGTAGAGGATAGTGATAGAGATAGAGGATAGAAGGTAGAGGTAGAGGATAGTGATAGAGGTAGAGGATAGTGATAGAGATAGAGGTAGAGGATAGTGATAGAGATAGAGGATAGTGATAGAGATAGAGGTAGAGGATAGTGATAGAGATAGAAGATAGAGGTAAAGGATAGTGATAGAGATAGAGGATAGTGATAGAGGTAGAGGATAGTGGTAGAGGATAGTGATAGAGGATAGTGATAGAGGTAGAGGATAGTGATAGAGGTAGAGGATAGAGATAGAGGATAGGAGGTAGAGGTAGATGATAGTGGTAGAGGATAGAGATAGAAGGTAGAGGATAGAGGTAGAGGATAGAGGTAGAGGTAGAGGATAGTGATAGAGGATAGTGATAGAGGATAGTGATAGAGATAGAAGATAGAGGATAGTGATAGAGATAGAGGATAGTGATAGAGATGGAGGATAGTGATAGAGATGGAGGATAGTGATAGAGATAGAGATAGAGGATAGAAGATAGAGGTAGAGGATAGAGATAGAGGTAGAGGATAGTGGTAGAGGTAGAGGATAGTGATAGAGATAGAGGTAGAGGATAGTGATAGAGATAGAGGTAGAGGATAGTGATAGAGGTAGAGGATAGTGATAGAGATAGAGGTAGAGGATAGTGATAGAGATAGAGGATAGAGATAGAAGATAGAGGTAGAGGATAGTGATAGAGATTAGAGATAGAAGGTAGAGGATAGGGATAGTGGTAGAGGATAGAGATAGACATAGAGGATAGTGATAGAGATAGAGGATAGTGATAGAGGTAGAGGATAGTGATAGAGATAGAGGATAGTGATAGAGATAGAGGATAGTTATAGAGATAGAGGATAGTGATAGAGATAGAGGATAGTGATAGAGGTAGAGGATAGTGATAGAGATAGAGGTAGAGATAGTGATAGTGGGTAGAGGTAGAGGATAGTGATAGAGATAGAAGATAGAGGTAGAGGATAGTGATAGTGATAGAGGATAGTGATAGAGATAGAGGTAGAGGATAGTGATAGAGGTAGAGGATAGAGGTAGAAGATAGAGATAGAGGTAGAGGATAGAGATAGAGGTAGAGGATAGTGATAGAGGTAGAGGATAGTGATAGAGATAGAGGTAGAGATAGAGGTAGATGATAGTGATAGAGATAGAGGTAGAGGATAGTGATAGAGGTAGAGGATAGTGATAGAGATAGAGGATAGTGATAGAGATAGAGGATAGTGATAGAGATAGAGATAGAGGATAGAGGTAGAGGTAGAGGATAGTGATAGAGGTAGAGGTAGAGGATAGTGATAGAGGTAGAAGTAGAGGATAGTGATAGAGGTAGAGGATAGTGATAGAGGTAGAGGATAGTGATAGAGGTAGAGGATAGTGATAGAGATAGAGGATAGAGATAGAGGTTAGAGATAGAGGATAGAGATAGAGATAGAGGATAGAGGATAGAGATAGTGAGAGATAGAGATAGAGGATAGAGATAGTGGTAGTGGTAGAGATAGAGATAGAGGTTAGAGATAGAGATAGAGGTTAGAGATAGAGGATAGTGATAGAGATAGAGGTTAGAGATAGAGGTTAGAGATAGAGATAGAGGATAGAGATAGAGATAGAGGATAGTGATAGAGATAGAGATAGAGGATAGTGATAGAGATAGAGGTTAGAGATAGAGATAGAGGATAGAGATAGAGATAGAGGATAGTGATAGAGATAGAGATAGAGGATAGAGATAGAGATAGAGGATAGAGATAGTGATAGAGGATAGAGGATAGAGATAGTGATAGAGATAGTGATAGAGATAGAGATAGAGATAGAGATAGAGATAGAGGATAGAGGATAGAGATAGTGATAGAGATAGAGGTTAGAGATAGAGGATAGAGATAGAGATAGTGATAGAGGATAGAGGATAGAGATAGTGATAGAGGATAGAGGATAGAGATAGTGATAGAGATAGAGGATAGAGATAGAGGATAGAGGATAGAGATAGAGATAGAGGTAGAGGATCGTGATAGAGATAGAGGTTAGAGGATAGAGATAGAGGATAGAGATAGAGGTAGAGGATAGTGATATAGATAGAGGATAGAGATAGAGGATAGAGATAGAGGATAGAGATAGAGGTTAGAGGTAGAGGATAGAGATAGAGGATAGAGGTTAGAGATAGTGATAGAGGTTAGAGATAGAGATAGAGGATAGAGATAGAGGATAGAGATAGTGATAGAGGTTAGAGATAGAGGATAGTGATAGAGATAGAGGATAGTGATAGTGATAGTGATAGAGGTTAGAGATAGAGATAGAGGATAGAGGATAGAGATAGTGATAAAGATAGAGGTTAGAGATAGAGGATAGAGATAGAGGATAGAGATAGAGTAGTGGTTCCCAACCTGGGGTACTAGTACCCCTGGGGGTACTCTGCAGACCAGTTGGGGGTACTTGAAAATAATATTGGTAATGGCGGATGATGAAAAGGTCTTTTGATGGCTGAAGAAGACCCATTGCCATGGAGACAAACCATGTTGTGTCATATGCCTGACCAGCAATCCACTGGGAGCTTCCCATGCTGCCCTCAGACATCAGCAGTCATCTGCCCCGCACTAACAAAGGTGGAGGAAGCAGTGGCATTAACAGGAATCCTGGAGATACTGTAATACACAACCAGTGTCTAGACACGGAAGGGCATGATTCCTTGCTGTATACTACTCCTCTGCTCCTCCTTAATATAAGGACATGCATAGGATCCGCATACCGCTAAGTACTGTCCATATTTAAAAATGAGAGGAGGGGGTACTTATCAATGAAAAGCCTAATCAAGGGGTACGGGAGAGAAAAAAGGTTGGGAACCACTGAGATAGAGGATAGAGATAGAGATAGTGATAGAGATAGTGATAGAGGATAGAGATAGAGAATAGAGAATAGAGATAGTGATAGAGATAGAGGATAGAGGACAGAGATAGTGATAGTGTCACGCATGGGGATTTGGGACCCGGGAGTGACCTTGGTGGCTAGCTGACAACCCAATGGAAACAGGACGGAGGCAAGTGGATACAAATGGGTAATGTTTATTGCATAGAATGAACTGGTACAGGGGACATTTGAAAGTCTGTAAAAGTCTTTGGAAAGCTGGGAACTGATAAGTTACTTGGAGGCACGGGAGCACAGGAGCTTGAAAGCACAGAGTAGGGCCACTGGAGTGCAGCTGCAGGAAGCACGGAGTTAGACCACTGGGGAGCAGGTGCCGGAAGCACGGTAGGCAGTGGTGAAGGTGGTTGTGGGTGCAGGTACTGAGGCACGCAGAGACAGGTGGACACAGGTGCAGATGCTGGAGCGTTCGGGTGCAAGTGGTCACAGGTGCAGGTAACTCGGAAGAACAGGTGCAGGAAACTCGGAAGCACAGGTGCAGGTAACTCAAAATGCAGGAACGGATGAACACAGGTGCAGATGAACACAGGTGCAGGTAACTCGGAAGCACAGGTGCAGGTAACTCGGAAGCACAGGTGCAGGTAACTTGGAAGCACAGGTACGGATGAACACTGGCACAGATGAACACAGGTGCAGGTAACTTGGAAGCACAGGTGCAGGTAACTGGAAGCACAGGTGCAGGCGACTCGGGAACACAGGTGCAGGCGACTCGGGAACACAGGTGCAGGCGACTCGGGAACACAGGTGCTGGGACAGGAAGCAGGTACTGGATACAGGTACAGGGTAACACTGGTGCAGGTAATTGTAATGCAGGAACAGGTGAACACTGGTGCAGGAACGCTGGTGCAGGGTTTTGGAGGCACACAGGTGTAGGAACGCTGGTGCAGGGTGTTGGAGGCACACAGGTGTAGGAACGCTGGTGCAGGGTCTTGGAAGCACACAGGTGTAGGAACGCTGGAGCAGGTACTTGGAAGCACACAGGTGTAGGAACGCTGGAGCAGGTACTTGGAGACACACAGGTGTAGAAATGCTGGTGCAGGGTCTTGGAAGCAGGATACAAATGCTGGGTAACTGGAATACTACAGAGCTAAAGCAGGAACACAAGCTGAAGCTTCCTCCCAAGTTATTGACAACAATGCAAAAGCAAAGCGTCTATGCAGGGCTGGGAGGATAACCCCTCAGAGCAGCACTGATTGGCCATCCGGGTGATTGGGAATGGCCACACCTGGAACAGTCTCTGGATGAGGCCAACAGGGAACTTGTATCTTTCAAGTGGTAACCACAGAGTTAATGGCTGAATCAGAATCACCCAGGTGCTCATTACAAGCACATACTCAGATCTTGCTGCAGCAGGCTGAGAAACAAGACTGACTGACAGGCAGGTAAGACAGGACAAACACACTGAGTTCTGGCAGGATTGTGACAGTACCCCCCCTTTACGGGTGGCCACCGGACACTTCAGGAACTTTGAAGAAAAGTCACAATTCTGCCTCATCGTCAGAACAGGTGGACCATCCATCGTCGATGTAAACGGAATTCCCGTTCCATTGGACACGATAATGAGGATGACTTCCGTCCTGAAGGAACACTTGACTTGGACGAAGAGGACCACTGGAGAAAGACGTAGAGTCAAATTCATCAGGGATAACTGAAGTATTTTTGACTGGAACTGAGAGACGAGAAGATCGGGCCCTTGAGGCTAAGGCACCACTAAGACTCAAATTAAATCTTGTTCGATATCCAGGGGCTTTCGGATAGCCATCTTTAGCATCTAACTGAATTTTTCTCAGAGGTAAGACATGGCAAGGTGAAACAGGATTTTCAAGGAAAGGGGTCGAGTCATAATCCTCATCATACTCGGAATCAGAATCCATGTCTAGAGTTAAGACTGCCTTGCTCTGACTGGAGGTTTCTGAAGACTTGTTGGGGCAAGGTACCGTAGCAGATTCCACTTGAGGATGAGACAGAGAAACACAGCCCACTCTTAAGCTCATGGGTACAGACCTTGAAGATGTGGGATATTCAGCAGAAAACTCGAAGGAATCTTTGGAAGGAGACAGAGCCATATAATTTAGTTCCATATCTATGGACCGATTCTTCGGTGACGACTGCGAACCAGCCTGTTTTCTGGCAGCCCGAAAATTTTTGATATATTGGTCAAGAAGAGCTTGATCTTGTTCGGGGAGTTCCATCTTGGAGGACTGAGCTAAATCTGTGTTAAAGTATAGAGTCTCTAGAGTACTAACTGTTTTTTTCAACACAGTGGGAGTCGATAGAAGACAGGCTGGAATTATCAGGATCAGGTAAGTTTGGAAGAGTCTCTGGGCTGAAGGATAGTACAGACTTGGAAGTAGACAAACTTGGACCAGCTGGAACCGGAGGACATCCGATTGTACTTGAACCAGCTAGGACCGGCAGGGACTCTGGATTGACGGATGGGACCGGATGATCACTGAAGATGCTTAAACCGGCTGGGACCGTAATGGACTCAGGATTGATGGATGGCAATGGATGATCACTGAATATACTTGAACCGGCTGGGACCGGCATGGACTCTGGACTGACGGTTAAGACCGGATGAGAACCAGAGGTGTCGGAATCGGCTGGAACGAAATGAGCCTCTTGACTGACGGCTGGAACCGGATCATCATTGGAGGTACTTGAACCGGCTGGGACCGGAGTGGACTCTGGACTGACGGATGGGACCGGATGAGGTCCAGAGGTGTCGGAATCGGCTGGAACCGAATGAGCCTCCTGACTGACGGCTGGAACCGGATCATCAATGGAGGTACTTGAACCGGCTGGGACCGGAGTGGACTCTGAACTGACGGATGGGACCGGATGAGGTCCAGAGGTGTCGGAATCGGCTGGAACCGAATGAGCCTCCTGACTGACGGCTTGAACCGGATCATCAATGGAGGTACTTGAACCGGCTGGGACCGGAGTGGACTCTGGACTGACGGATGGGACCGGATGAGGTCCAGAGGTGTCGGAATCGGCTGGAACCGAATGAGCCTCCTGACTGACGGCTGGAACCGGATCATCAATGGAGGTACTTGAACCGGCTGGAACCGGAGTGGACACAGGACTGCGGACCCCCTCATGGGGCTGAAGACTGCGGACCCCCACTTGGGGCTGAAGACTGCGGACCCCCACTTGGGGCTGAAGACTGCGGACCCCCACTTGGGGCTGAAGACTGCGGACCCCCACTTGGGGCTGAAGACTGGATGTGGTCAGAATCACTTTGTTCTTAGGCTTCCGGAGTGAACAATTCTCAATGAAGTGGTCTGGATTACCACAGTAGAAACATAAATGGAGAGACCTGCGTCTTTGGCGTTCAGATTCTGAAAGCTGGGACCTCCGCTTGCCCTGGACAGAAATTTCGCTCTGAAGGTTGGGAGGCCTTTCAGATTTCACAGGCACTGTCACTGAGACTCCTTTCACTTTGGAGCTGTAGCTGATGGGCTTCACAACCTCAGGAGTGTAACTGAGTAACGTAGTTATTATGGGAAACATTTTTGCCAAAAGTTCTTGCAGCTGAATAAGTGAGTGGTGGTAGGTTCCCATTGGTATTGCTGTCAGGTTTTGAATAGCCACTTTAAAGTCACTAGCCAAGTCCAGGGGCTTTTGCATACTGTCACGACTGGGGATTTGGGACCCGGGAGTGACCTTGGTGGCTAGCTGACAACCCAATGGAAACAGGACGGAGGCAAGTGGATACAAATGGGTAATGTTTATTGCATAGAATGAACTGGTACAGGGGACATTTGAAAGTCTGTAAAAGTCTTTGGAAAGCTGGGAACTGATAAGTTACTTGGAGGCACGGGAGCACAGGAGCTGGAAAGCACAGAGTAGGGCCACTGGAGTGCAGGTGCAGGAAGCACGGAGTTAGACCACTGGGGAGCAGGTGCCGGAAGCACGGTAGGCAGTGGTGAAGGTGGTTGCGGGTGCAGGTACTGAGGCACGCAGAGACAGGTGGACACAGGTGCAGATGCTGGAGCGTGCGGGTGCAAGTGGTCACAGGTGCAGATAACTCGGAAGAACAGGTGCAGGAAACTCGGAAGCACAGGTGCAGGTAACTCAAAATGCAGGAACGGATGAACACAGGTGCAGATGAACACAGGTGCAGGTAACTCGGAAGCACAGGTGCAGGTAACTCGGAAGCACAGGTGCAGGTAACTTGGAAGCACAGGTACGGATGAACACTGGCACAGATGAACACAGGTGCAGGTAACTTGGAAGCACAGGTGCAGGTAACTGGAAGCACAGGTGCAGGCGACTCGGGAACACAGGTGCAGGCGACTCGGGAACACAGGTGCAGGCGACTCGGGAACACAGGTGCAGGCGACTCGGGAACACAGGTGCAGGCGACTTCGGGAACACAGGTGCAGGCGAATTCGGGAACACAGGTGCAGGTGACTCGGGAACACAGGTGCAGGCGACTTCGGGAACACAGGTGCAGGCGACTCGGGAACACAGGTGCAGGCGACTCGGGAACACAGGTGCTGGGACAGGAAGCAGGTACTGGATACAGGTACAGGGTAACACTGGTGCAGGTAATTGTAATGCAGGAACAGGTGAACACTGGTGGAGGAACGCTGGTGCAGGGTTTTGGAGGCACACAGGTGTAGGAACGCTGGTGCAGGGTGTTGGAGGCACACAGGTGTAGGAACGCTGGTGCAGGGTGTTGGAGGCACACAGGTGCAGGAACGCTGGTGCAGGGTCTTGGAAGCACACAGGTGTAGGAACGCTGGAGCAGGTACTTGGAGACACACAGGTGTAGAAATGCTGGTGCAGGGTCTTGGAAGCAGGATACAAATGCTGGGTAACTGGAATACCACAGAGCTAAAGCAGGAACACAAGCTGAAGCTTCCTCCCAAGTTATTGACAACAATGCAAAAGCAAAGCGTCTATGCAGGGCTGGGAGGATAACCCCTCAGAGCAGCACTGATTGGCCATCCGGGTGATTGGGAATGGCCACACCTGGAACAGTCTCTGGATGAGGCCAACTGGGAACTTGTATCTTTCAAGTGGTAACCACAGAGTTAATGGCTGAATCAGAATCACCCAGGTGCTCATTACAAGCACATACTCAGATCTTGCTGCAGCAGGCTGAGAAACAAGACTGACTGACAGGCAGGTAAGACAGGACAAACACACTGAGTTCTGGCAGGATTGTGACAGATAGAGATAGAGGATAGAGATAGAGGATAGTGATAGAGATAGAGGATAGAGATAGAGGTTAGAGATAGAGATAGAGATAGTGATAGAGATAGAGGTTAGAGATAGAGATAGAGGATAGAGATAGAGATAGAGGATAGAGATAGAGGATAGAGATAGAGATAGTGATAGAGATAGAGGATAGAGATAGAGGATAGAGATAGTGATAGAGATAGAGGTTAGAGATAGAGGATAGAGATAGAGGATAGTGATAGAGATAGAGGATAGAGATAGAGGATAGAGATAGTGGTAGAGGTAGAGATAGAGGATAGAGATAGAGATAGAGGTTAGAGATAGAGATAGAGGATAGAGATAGTGATAGAGATAGAGGATAGAGATAGAGGATAGAGATAGTGATAGAGATAGAGGATAGAGATAGTGATAGAGATAGATGTTAGAGATAGAGTTAGAGATAGTGATAGAGATAGAGGATAGAGATAGAGGTTAGAGATAGAGATAGAGATAGTGATAAAGATAGAGATAGAGATAGAGGATAGAGATAGTGATAGAGATAGAGATAGTGATAGAGATAGAGAATAGAGATAGAGGATAGAGATAGTGATAGAGATAGAGATAGAGATAGAGGATAGAGATAGAGGATAGTGATAGAGATAGAGGATAGAGATAGAGGATAGAGATAGAGGATAGAGATAGTGATAGAGATAGAGGATAGTGGGGCAGATGTATCATAGCAGCGCTTATCGTGCCGCTATGATACTTCCTGCTTCGCCTCAATAACGAGGCGAAGCAGGAAGGGACATTGACAAGATGTATTAACATCTTGTCTGCCGAAGTGGGGGAGCGTTAACTCCCCCCTTCGGCGATGTCCCTTTCTGGAGATAGCGCATCAGTTTATACTGATGCGCTATCTCCTGTCCCCCGGCCGGCCGCACTGGGCATGCGCGAGATCTCGCAAAAAACGCGAGATCTCCAGCGCAGCCCTAGCCAGAAGCAGGGCTAGCGTTGTCCCCACAGTGGGGGATAGGACAACGCTAGCCCTGAGCTGGCGAAGCGGCCGGGGCGAATTAACGCCTTGAAGGCTGTTAATACATCGCCCCGGCCGTTAATCCCTGGGGGGGATTGCAGGGACAGCCCCGCCGAGCGTAACTCGGCGGGCTGTCACTAGCGCACGTTATGTGCGCTAGTAATACATTAGGACAGACGTAATCCCCCCCAGTTAACCAGCGTTAAGTGCATTTTTGCACTTAACGCTGGTTAATACATCTGCCCCAGTGATAGAGATAGAGATAGAGGATAGAGAAAGTGATAGAGATAGAGGTTAGAGATAGAGGATAGAGGATAGAGATAGAGATAGTGATAGAGATAGAGGTTAGAGATAGAGGATAGAGATAGAGATAGAGGATAGAGATAGAGATAGAGGATAGAGATAGAGATAGTGATAGAGATAGAGGATAGTGATAGAGATAGAGGTTAGAGATAGAGGATAGAGATAGAGGATATAGATAGAGGATAGAGATAGAGGATAGAGATAGTGATAGAGGATAGAGATAGTGATAGAGATAGAGGATAGAGATAGTGATAGAGATAGAGGATAGAGATAGAGGATAGAGATAGTGATAGAGATAGAGGTTAGAGATAAAGGTTAGAGATAGAGATTAGAGATAGACATAGAGGTTAGAGATAGAGTTTAGAGATAGAGATAGAGATAGAGGTTAGAGATAGAGATAGAGATAGAGGTTAGAGATAGAGATAGAGGTTAGAGGTAGAGGTTAGAGATAGAGATTAGAGATAGAGGTTAGAGATAGAGGTTAGAGATAGAGATTAGAGATAGAGATAGAGGTTAGAGATAGAGGTTAGAGATAGAGATAGAGATAGAGGTTAGAGATAGAGATAGAGGTTAGAGATAGAGGTTAGAGATAGAAGTTAGAAATAGAGATAGAGGTTAGAGATAGAGGTTAGAGATAGAGATTAGAGATAGAGGTTAGAGATAGAGGTCAGAGATAGAGATAGAGGTTAGAGATAGAGGTTAGAGATAGAGGTTAGAGATAGAGATTGGAGATAGAGGTTAGAAATAGAGATTAGAGGTTAGAGATAGAGATAGAGGTTAGAGATAGAGGTTAGAGATAGAGGTTAGAGATAGAGGATAGAGGTTAGAGATAGAGGTTAGAGATAGAGATAGAGGTTAGAGATAGAGGTCAGAGATAGAGTTAGTTAGAGATAGAGGTTAGAGATAGAGGTTAGAGATAGAGATAGAGGTTGGAGATAGAGGTTAGAAATAGAGATTAGAGGTTAGAGATAGAGATAGAGGTTAGAGATAGAGGTTAGAGATAGAGGTTAGAGATAGAGGTTAGAGATAGAGGTTAGAGATAGAGGTTAGAGATAGAGATAGAGGTTAGAGATAGAGGTTAGAGATAGAGGTTAGAGATAGAGGTTAGAGATAGAGATAGAGGTTAGAGATAGAGGTTAGAGATAGAGGTTAGAGATAGAGATAGAGGTTAGAGATATAGGTTAGAGATAGAGATAGAGGTTAGAGATAGAGGTTAGAGATAGAGGTTAGAGGTTAGAGATAGAGGTTAGAGGTTAGAGGTTAGAGATAGAGATAGAGGTTAGAGATAGAGGTTAGAGATAGAGATAGAGGTTAGAGATAGAGATAGAGGTTAGAGATAGAGGTTAGAGATAGAGATAGAGGTAAGAGGTTAGAGATAGAGAAAGAGGTTAGAGATAGAGATAGAGGTTAGAGATAGAGGTTAGAATAGAGATAGAGGTTAGAGATAGAGGTTAGAGATAGAGATAGAGGTTAGAGATAGAGGTTAGAGATAGAGGTTAGAGATAGAGGTTAGAGATAGAGATAGAGGTTAGAGATAGAGAAAGAGATAGAGGTTAGAGATTGAGATAGAGATAGAGGTTAGAGATAGAGATAGAGGTTAGAGATAGAGATAGAGGTTAGAGGTAGAGATAGAGGTTAGAGATAGAGGTGATATAGAGATAGAGGTTAGAGATAGAGGTTAGAGATAGAGGTTAGAGATAGAATTAGAGGTTAGAGATAGAGGTATAGAGATAGAGGTTAGAGATAGAGATAGAGTTAGAGATAGAGGTTAGAGGTTAGAGATAGAGGTTAGAGATAGAGATAGAGATAGAGGTTAGAGATAGAGATAGAGGTTAGAGATAGAGATAGAGGTTAGAGATAGAGATAGAGGTTAGAGATAGAGATAGAGGTTAGAGGTTAGAGATAGAGATAGAGGTTAGAGAAGGAGATAGAGGTTAGAGATTGAGATAGAGGTTAGAGGTAGAGATGAGATAGAGGTTAGAGATAGAGATAGAGGTTAGAGGTAATAGAGGTAGAGATAGAGATAGAGGTTAGAGATAGAGGTTAGAATAGAGAAGAGTGAGTAGAGGTTAGAGATAGAGATAGAGGTTAG
>NW_028142302.1:87500-93260 GCF_055691185.1 Crinia signifera | reverse complement strand
GACGTGCCCAGGGACACTTCCACAGCCCTGGGCATGAATCCCGGGGAAGAGTGGGTGAACCATTTCAAACTGTTTTCAGTGTTTTTTTCTCCTTTTGGATGCATTTCTCCGGGTGTCCAGCACGGGGCGCAGTCCCCCGGACCCGGGGGTGACCTCCCCCAGGCCCGGGCTACCTCCCCCGGGCAGCGTGGGGTGAAAATCTGGAACTTGTTTTTCCCGGGGGGGGAAGACGCTCGGACGTGCCCAGGGACACTTCCACAGCCCTGGGCATGAATCCCGGGCTCGAGTGGGTAAGGAATTTCAAAGTATTTTCAAAGTATTTTTTTCACCTTTTGGACGCAATTCCCCGGGCGACCAGCGGGGGGCGCAGTTCCCCGGACCCGGGGGTGGCCTCCCCCGGGCCTGGGCTACCTTCCCCGGGCATCGTGGGGTGGAAATATGGAAGTTTTTTTTCCCGGGGGGAAGACGCTCGGACGTGCCCAGGGACACTTCCACAGCCCCGGGCATGAATCCCGGGGAAGAGTGGGAGAACGATTGAAACTATTTTCAAAGTGTTTTTTTCACCTTTTGCATGCATTTCCCCGGTTGTCCTGCGGGGGGCGCATTGCCCCGGACCCGTGGGTGACCTCCCGCGGGCCCGGGCTACCTTCCCCAGGCATCGTGGGGTGGAAATATGGAACTTTTTTTTTCAGGGGGGGAAGACGCTCGGACGTGCCCAGGGACACTTCCACAGACCCGGGCATGAATCCCGGGGAAGAGTGGGCGAACGATTTCAAACTATTTTCAAAGTATTTTTTGCACCTTTTGGACGCAATTCCCCGGGCGACCAGCGGGGGGCGCAGTTCCCCGGACCCGGGGATGGACTCCCCCGGGCCCGGGCTACCTTCCCCGGGCATCGTGGGGTGGAAATATGGAACTTTTTTTTTTCCGGGGGGAAGACGCTCGGACGTGCCCAGGGACACTTCCACAGCCCTGGGCATGAATCCCGGGGAAGAGTGGGTGAACCATTTCAAACTGTTTTCAGTGTTTTTTTCTCCTTTTGGATGCATTTCTCCGGGTGTCCAGCACGGGGCGCAGTCCCCCGGACCCGGGGGTGACCTCCCCCAGGCCCGGGCTACCTCCCCCGGGCAGCGTGGGGTGAAAATCTGGAACTTGTTTTTCCCGGGGGGGGAAGACGCTCGGACGTGCCCAGGGACACTTCCACAGCCCTGGGCATGAATCCCGGGCTCGAGTGGGTAAGGAATTTCAAAGTATTTTCAAAGTATTTTTTTCACCTTTTGGACGCAATTCCCCGGGCGACCAGCGGGGGGCGCAGTTCCCCGGACCCGGGGGTGGCCTCCCCCGGGCCTGGGCTACCTTCCCCGGGCATCGTGGGGTGGAAATATGGAAGTTTTTTTTCCCGGGGGGAAGACGCTCGGACGTGCCCAGGGACACTTCCACAGCCCTGGGCATGAATCCCGGGGAAGAGTGGGTGAACCATTTCAAACTGTTTTCAGTGTTTTTTTCTCCTTTTGGATGCATTTCTCCGGGTGTCCAGCACGGGGCGCAGTCCCCCGGACCCGGGGGTGACCTCCCCCAGGCCCGGGCTACCTCCCCCGGGCAGCGTGGGGTGAAAATCTGGAACTTGTTTTTCCCGGGGGGGGAAGACGCTCGGACGTGCCCAGGGACACTTCCACAGCCCTGGGCATGAATCCCGGGCTCGAGTGGGTAAGGAATTTCAAAGTATTTTCAAAGTATTTTTTTCACCTTTTGGACGCAATTCCCCGGGCGACCAGCGGGGGGCGCAGTTCCCCGGACCCGGGGGTGGCCTCCCCCGGGCCTGGGCTACCTTCCCCGGGCATCGTGGGGTGGAAATATGGAAGTTTTTTTTCCCGGGGGGAAGACGCTCGGACGTGCCCAGGGACACTTCCACAGCCCCGGGCATGAATCCCGGGGAAGAGTGGGAGAACGATTGAAACTATTTTCAAAGTGTTTTTTTCACCTTTTGCATGCATTTCCCCGGTTGTCCTGCGGGGGGCGCATTGCCCCGGACCCGTGGGTGACCTCCCGCGGGCCCGGGCTACCTTCCCCAGGCATCGTGGGGTGGAAATATGGAACTTTTTTTTTCAGGGGGGGAAGACGCTCGGACGTGCCCAGGGACACTTCCACAGACCCGGGCATGAATCCCGGGGAAGAGTGGGCGAACGATTTCAAACTATTTTCAAAGTATTTTTTGCACCTTTTGGACGCAATTCCCCGGGCGACCAGCGGGGGGCGCAGTTCCCCGGACCCGGGGATGGACTCCCCCGGGCCCGGGCTACCTTCCCCGGGCATCGTGGGGTGGAAATATGGAACTTTTTTTTTTCCGGGGGGAAGACGCTCGGACGTGCCCAGGGACACTTCCACAGCCCTGGGCATGAATCCCGGGGAAGAGTGGGTGAACCATTTCAAACTGTTTTCAGTGTTTTTTTCTCCTTTTGGATGCATTTCTCCGGGTGTCCAGCACGGGGCGCAGTCCCCCGGACCCGGGGGTGACCTCCCCCAGGCCCGGGCTACCTCCCCCGGGCAGCGTGGGGTGAAAATCTGGAACTTGTTTTTCCCGGGGGGGGAAGACGCTCGGACGTGCCCAGGGACACTTCCACAGCCCTGGGCATGAATCCCGGGCTCGAGTGGGTAAGGAATTTCAAAGTATTTTCAAAGTATTTTTTTCACCTTTTGGACGCAATTCCCCGGGCGACCAGCGGGGGGCGCAGTTCCCCGGACCCGGGGGTGGCCTCCCCCGGGCCTGGGCTACCTTCCCCGGGCATCGTGGGGTGGAAATATGGAAGTTTTTTTTCCCGGGGGGAAGACGCTCGGACGTGCCCAGGGACACTTCCACAGCCCCGGGCATGAATCCCGGGGAAGAGTGGGAGAACGATTGAAACTATTTTCAAAGTGTTTTTTTCACCTTTTGCATGCATTTCCCCGGTTGTCCTGCGGGGGGCGCATTGCCCCGGACCCGTGGGTGACCTCCCGCGGGCCCGGGCTACCTTCCCCAGGCATCGTGGGGTGGAAATATGGAACTTTTTTTTTCAGGGGGGGAAGACGCTCGGACGTGCCCAGGGACACTTCCACAGACCCGGGCATGAATCCCGGGGAAGAGTGGGCGAACGATTTCAAACTATTTTCAAAGTATTTTTTGCACCTTTTGGACGCAATTCCCCGGGCGACCAGCGGGGGGCGCAGTTCCCCGGACCCGGGGATGGACTCCCCCGGGCCCGGGCTACCTTCCCCGGGCATCGTGGGGTGGAAATATGGAACTTTTTTTTTTCCGGGGGGAAGACGCTCGGACGTGCCCAGGGACACTTCCACAGCCCTGGGCATGAATCCCGGGGAAGAGTGGGTGAACCATTTCAAACTGTTTTCAGTGTTTTTTTCTCCTTTTGGATGCATTTCTCCGGGTGTCCAGCACGGGGCGCAGTCCCCCGGACCCGGGGGTGACCTCCCCCAGGCCCGGGCTACCTCCCCCGGGCAGCGTGGGGTGAAAATCTGGAACTTGTTTTTCCCGGGGGGGGAAGACGCTCGGACGTGCCCAGGGACACTTCCACAGCCCTGGGCATGAATCCCGGGCTCGAGTGGGTAAGGAATTTCAAAGTATTTTCAAAGTATTTTTTTCACCTTTTGGACGCAATTCCCCGGGCGACCAGCGGGGGGCGCAGTTCCCCGGACCCGGGGGTGGCCTCCCCCGGGCCTGGGCTACCTTCCCCGGGCATCGTGGGGTGGAAATATGGAAGTTTTTTTTCCCGGGGGGAAGACGCTCGGACGTGCCCAGGGACACTTCCACAGACCCGGGCATGAATCCCGGGGAAGAGTGGGCGAACGATTTCAAACTATTTTCAAAGTATTTTTTGCACCTTTTGGACGCAATTCCCCGGGCGACCAGCGGGGGGCGCAGTTCCCCGGACCCGGGGATGGACTCCCCCGGGCCCGGGCTACCTTCCCCGGGCATCGTGGGGTGGAAATATGGAACTTTTTTTTTTCCGGGGGGAAGACGCTCGGACGTGCCCAGGGACACTTCCACAGCCCTGGGCATGAATCCCGGGGAAGAGTGGGTGAACCATTTCAAACTGTTTTCAGTGTTTTTTTCTCCTTTTGGATGCATTTCTCCGGGTGTCCAGCACGGGGCGCAGTCCCCCGGACCCGGGGGTGACCTCCCCCAGGCCCGGGCTACCTCCCCCGGGCAGCGTGGGGTGAAAATCTGGAACTTGTTTTTCCCGGGGGGGGAAGACGCTCGGACGTGCCCAGGGACACTTCCACAGCCCTGGGCATGAATCCCGGGCTCGAGTGGGTAAGGAATTTCAAAGTATTTTCAAAGTATTTTTTTCACCTTTTGGACGCAATTCCCCGGGCGACCAGCGGGGGGCGCAGTTCCCCGGACCCGGGGGTGGCCTCCCCCGGGCCTGGGCTACCTTCCCCGGGCATCGTGGGGTGGAAATATGGAAGTTTTTTTTC
Source organism: Crinia signifera (assembly GCF_055691185.1). Classification (NCBI taxonomy): domain Eukaryota; kingdom Metazoa; phylum Chordata; class Amphibia; order Anura; family Myobatrachidae; genus Crinia; species Crinia signifera. The sequence continues at coordinate 88,790 of NW_028142302.1, read as the reverse complement.
CCGGGGGGAAGACGCTCGGACGTGCCCAGGGACACTTCCACAGCCCCGGGCATGAATCCCGGGGAAGAGTGGGAGAACGATTGAAACTATTTTCAAAGTGTTTTTTTCACCTTTTGCATGCATTTCCCCGGTTGTCCTGCGGGGGGCGCATTGCCCCGGACCCGTGGGTGACCTCCCGCGGGCCCGGGCTACCTTCCCCAGGCATCGTGGGGTGGAAATATGGAACTTTTTTTTTCAGGGGGGGAAGACGCTCGGACGTGCCCAGGGACACTTCCACAGACCCGGGCATGAATCCCGGGGAAGAGTGGGCGAACGATTTCAAACTATTTTCAAAGTATTTTTTGCACCTTTTGGACGCAATTCCCCGGGCGACCAGCGGGGGGCGCAGTTCCCCGGACCCGGGGATGGACTCCCCCGGGCCCGGGCTACCTTCCCCGGGCATCGTGGGGTGGAAATATGGAACTTTTTTTTTTCCGGGGGGAAGACGCTCGGACGTGCCCAGGGACACTTCCACAGCCCTGGGCATGAATCCCGGGGAAGAGTGGGTGAACCATTTCAAACTGTTTTCAGTGTTCTTTTCTCCTTTTGGATGCATTTCTCCGGGTGTCCAGCACGGGGCGCAGTCCCCCGGACCCGGGGGTGACCTCCCCCGAGCCCGGGCTACCTTCCCTGGGTAGCGTGGGGTGGAAATATGGAAGTTTTTTTTTTCCCGGGGGGAAGACGCTCGGACGTGCCCAGGGACACTTCCACAGCCCCGGGCATGAATCCCGGGGAAGAGTGGGTGAACCATTTCAAACTGTTTTCAGTGTTTTTTTCACCTTTTGGATGCATTTCTCCGGGTGTCCAGCACGAGGCGCAGTCCCCCGGACCCGGGGGTGACCTCCCCCAGGCCCGGGCTACCTCCCCCGGGCAGCGTGGGGTGAAAATCTGGAACTTGTTTTTCCCGGGGGGGAAGACGCTCGGACGTGCCCAGGGACACTTCCACAGCCCTGGGCATGAATCCCGGGGAAGAGTGGGCGAACAATTTCAAAGTATTTTCAAAGTATTTTTTTCACCTTTTGGACGCAATTCCCCGGGCGACCAGTGGGAGGCGCAGTTCCCCGGACCCGGGGATGGACTCCCCCGGGCTACCTTCCCCGGGCATCGTGGGGTGGAAATATGGAAGTTTTTTTTTCCCGGGGGGAAGACGCTCGAACTTACCCAGGGACACTTCCACAGCCCTGGGCATGAATCCCGGGGAAGAGTGGGAGAACGATTGAAGCTATTTTCAAAGTGTTTTTTCACCTTTTG
>NW_028142302.1:65000-75000 GCF_055691185.1 Crinia signifera | reverse complement strand
AGACGCTTCAGCTTGCCCGGGGACACTTCCACAGCCCTGGGCATGAATCCCGGGGAAGAGTGGGTGAACAATTTCAAACTGTTTTCAGTGTTTTTTTCACCGATTAGATGCATTTCTCCGGGTGTCCAGCACGGGGCGCAGTCCCCCGGACCCGGGGGTGACCTCACCCAGGCCCGGGCTACCTCCCCCGGGCAGCGTGGGGGTGAAAATCTGGAACTTGTTTTTCCCGGGGGGAAGACGCTCGGACGTGCCCAGGGACACTTCCACAGCCCTGGGCATGAATCCCGGGGAAGAGTGGGCGAGCTGTTTCAAACTATTTTCAAAGTATTTTTTCACAGTTTGGATGCATTTCCCCGGGCGACCAGCGGGGGGCGCAGTGCCCCGGACCCGGGGGTGACCTCCCCCGGGCCTGGGCTACCTTCCCCGGGCATCGTGGGGAGGAAATATGGAACTTTTTTTTTTCAGGGGGGAAGAAGCTTCAGCTTGCCCGGGGACACTTCCACAGCCCTGGGCATGAATCCCGGGGAAGAGTGGGTGAACGATTTCAAACTATTTTCAAAGTATTTTTATCACCTTTTGGACGCATTTCCCCGGGTGTCCTGCGGGTGGCGCAGTTCCCCGGACCCGGGGGTGACCTCCCCCGGGCCCGGGCTACCTTCCCTGGGTAGCGTGGGGTGGAAATATGGAACTTTTTTTTTCAGGGGGGAAGACGCTTCTTCATGCCCGGGGACACTTCCATAGGCCCGGGCATGAATCCCGGGGAAGAGTGGGTGAGGAATCAAAGTATATTCAAAGTGCTTTTTTCACCCTTTCTGTGCAATTCTCAGGTCGGCCAGCGGGGGGCACATGTCCCCGGACCCCTGGACGACGTCCCCCTGGCCCGGGCTACCTTCCCTGGCCAGCGCGGGGTGGTTTTGTGGAAGTTTTTATTTCAGGGGGGGAAGACGCTTTGTCATGCCCGGGGACACTTCCATAGGCCAGGGCATGAATCCCGGGATCGAGTGGGTGAGGAATTTCAAAGTATTTTCAAAGTATTTTTTTCACCTTTTGGACGCAATTCCCCGGTTGTCCTGCGGGGGACGCCGGTCCCCAGACCCGGGGATGACCTCCCCCGGGCCTGGGCTACCTTCCCTGGGTAGCGGGGGGTGGAAATATGGAAGTTTTTTTTTCAGGGGGGAGGACGCTCGAACGTGCCCAGGGACACTTCCACAGCCCTGGGCATGAATCCCGGGGAAGAGTGGGTGAACGATTTCAAGATATTTTCTAAGTGCTTTTTTCACCTTTTGGATGCAATTCCCCGGGTGTCCTGCGGGTGGCGCAGTGCCCCGGACCCGGGGGTGACCTCCCCCGGGCCTGGGCTACCTTCCCTGGGTAGCGGGGGGTGGAAATATGGAAGTTTTTTTTTCAGGGGGGAGGACGCTCGAACGTGCCCAGGGACACTTCCACAGCCCTGGGCATGAATCCCGGGGAAGAGTGGGTGAACGATTTCAAGATATTTTCTAAGTGCTTTTTTCACCTTTTGGATGCAATTCCCCGGGTGTCCTGCGGGTGGCGCAGTGCCCCGGACCCGGGGGTGACCTCCCCCGGGCCTGGGCTACCTTCCCTGGGTAGCGTGGGGTGGAAATATGGAAGTTTTTTTTTCCCGGGGGGGCAGAAGCTTCAGCCTGCCCAGGGACACTTCCACAGCCCTGGGCATGAATCCCGGGGAAGAGTGGGTGAACGATTTCAAGATATTTTCTAAGTGCTTTTTTCACCTTTTGGATGCAATTCTCCGGGTGTCCTGCGGGGGGCGCAGTGCCCCGGACCCGGGGGTGACCTCCCCCGGGCCCGGGCTACCTTCCCTGGGTAGCGGGGGGTGGAAATATGGAAGTTTTTTTTTTCAGGGGGGCATAAGCTTCATCTTGCCCGGGGACACTTCCACAGCCCTGGGCATGAATCCCGGGGAAGAGTGGGTGAACAGTTTCAAACTGTTTTCAGTGTTTTTTTTCACCTTTTGGATGCATTTCTCCGGGTGTCCAGCACGGGGCGCAGTCCCCCGGACCCGGGGGTGACCTCAACCAGGCCCGGGCTACCTCCCCCGGGCAGCGTGGGGTGAAAATCTGGAACTTGTTTTTCCCGGGGGGGGAAGACGCTCGGACGTGCCCAGGGACACTTCCACAGCCCTGGGCATGAATCCCGGGGAAGAGTGGGCGAACGATTTCAAACTATTTTCAAAGTATTTTTTTCACCTTTTGGACGCAATTCCCCGGTTGTCCTGCGGGGGACGCAGTGCCCCGGACCCGGGGGTGACCTCCCCCGGGCCTGGGCTACCTCCCCCGGGCAGCGTGGGGTGGAAATATGGAAGTTTTTTTTTTCAGGGGGAAAAGACGCTTCTTCATGCCCGGGGACACTTCCATAGGCCCGGGCATGAATCCCGGGGAAGAGTGGGTGAGGAATCAAAGTATTTTCAAAGTGCTTTTTTCACCCTTTCTGTGCAATTCTCGGGTCGGCCAGCGGGGGGCACATGTCCCCGGACCCCGGGACGACGTCCCCCTGGCCCGGGCTACCTTCCCTGGGTAGCGTGGGGTGGAAATATGGAAGTTTTTTTTTTCAGGGGGAAAAGACGCTTCTTCATGCCCGGGGACACTTCCACAGCCCTGGGCATGAATCCTGGGGAAGAGTGGGTGAGAGGAATCAAAGTATTTTCAAAGTGCATTTTTACGGCTTGACTCCATTTCTCAATTCAAAGTGCTTTTTTTCTCACGGCTTGACTCCATTTCTCCGGGTGGCCAGCGGTGCCCCGGACCCAGGGGTGACCTCCCCCAGGCCCGGGCTACCTTCCCTGGGTAGCGTGGGGTGGAAATATGGAAGTTTTTTTTTTCAGGGGGGCAGAAGCTTCGGCTTGCCCGGGGACACTTCCACAGCCCTGGGCATGAATCCCGGGCTTGAGTGGGTGAGGAATTTTGAAGTATTTTCTAAGTGCTTTTTTCACCTTTTGGATGCAATTCTCCGGGTGTCCTGCGGGGGGCGCAGTGCCCCGGACCCGGGGGTGACCTTCCCCGGGCCTGGGCTACCTTCCCTGGGTAGCGGGGGGTGGAAATATGGAAGTTTTTTTTTTCCGGGGGGCAGAAGCTTCAGCCTGCCCAGGGACACTTCCACAGCCCTGGGCATGAATCCCGGGGAAGAGTGGGTGAACGGTTTCAAGATATTTTCTAAGTGCTTTTTTCACCCTTTCTGTGCAATTCTCGGGTCGGCCAGCGGGGGGCACATGTCCCCGGACCCGGGAGTGGCCTCCCCCGGGCCCGGGCTACCTTCCCCGGGCATCGTGGGGTGGAAATATGGAAGTTTTTTTTTTCCGGGGGGAAGACGCTCGGACGTGCCCAGGGACACTTCCACAGCCCTGGGCATGATTCCCGGGGAAGAGTGGGTGAACCATTTCAAACTGTTTTCAGTGTTTTTTTCACCTTTTGGATGCATTTCTCCGGGTGTCCAGCACGGGGCGCAGTCCCCCGGACCCGGGGGTGACCTCCCCCAGGCCCGGGCTACCTCCCCCGGGCAGCGTGGGGTGAAAATCTGGAACTTGTTTTTCCCGGGGGGGGAAGACGCTCGGACGTGCCCAGGGACACTTCCACAGCCCTGGGCATGAATCCCGGGCTCGAGTGGGTGAGGAATTTCAAAGTATTGTCAAAGTATTTTTTGCACCTTTTGGACGCAATTCCCCGGGCGACCAGCGGGGGGCGCAGTTCCCCGGACCCGGGGATGGACTCCCCCGGGCCCGGGCTACCTTCCCCGGGCATCGTGGGGTGGAAATATGGAACTTTTTTTTTTCCGGGGGGAAGACGCTCGGACGTGCCCAGGGACACTTCCACAGCCCTGGGCATGAATCCCGGGGAAGAGTGGGTGAACCATTTCAAACTGTTTTCAGTGTTTTTTTCTCCTTTTGGATGCATTTCTCCGGGTGTCCAGCACGGGGCGCAGTCCCCCGGACCCGGGGGTGACCTCCCCCAGGCCCGGGCTACCTCCCCCGGGCAGCGTGGGGTGAAAATCTGGAACTTGTTTTTCCCGGGGGGGGAAGACGCTCGGACGTGCCCAGGGACACTTCCACAGCCCTGGGCATGAATCCCGGGCTCGAGTGGGTAAGGAATTTCAAAGTATTTTCAAAGTATTTTTTTCACCTTTTGGACGCAATTCCCCGGGCGACCAGCGGGGGGCGCAGTTCCCCGGACCCGGGGGTGGCCTCCCCCGGGCCTGGGCTACCTTCCCCGGGCATCGTGGGGTGGAAATATGGAAGTTTTTTTTCCCGGGGGGAAGACGCTCGGACGTGCCCAGGGACACTTCCACAGCCCCGGGCATGAATCCCGGGGAAGAGTGGGAGAACGATTGAAACTATTTTCAAAGTGTTTTTTTCACCTTTTGCATGCATTTCCCCGGTTGTCCTGCGGGGGGCGCATTGCCCCGGACCCGTGGGTGACCTCCCGCGGGCCCGGGCTACCTTCCCCAGGCATCGTGGGGTGGAAATATGGAACTTTTTTTTTCAGGGGGGGAAGACGCTCGGACGTGCCCAGGGACACTTCCACAGACCCGGGCATGAATCCCGGGGAAGAGTGGGCGAACGATTTCAAACTATTTTCAAAGTATTTTTTGCACCTTTTGGACGCAATTCCCCGGGCGACCAGCGGGGGGCGCAGTTCCCCGGACCCGGGGATGGACTCCCCCGGGCCCGGGCTACCTTCCCCGGGCATCGTGGGGTGGAAATATGGAACTTTTTTTTTTCCGGGGGGAAGACGCTCGGACGTGCCCAGGGACACTTCCACAGCCCTGGGCATGAATCCCGGGGAAGAGTGGGTGAACCATTTCAAACTGTTTTCAGTGTTTTTTTCTCCTTTTGGATGCATTTCTCCGGGTGTCCAGCACGGGGCGCAGTCCCCCGGACCCGGGGGTGACCTCCCCCAGGCCCGGGCTACCTCCCCCGGGCAGCGTGGGGTGAAAATCTGGAACTTGTTTTTCCCGGGGGGGGAAGACGCTCGGACGTGCCCAGGGACACTTCCACAGCCCTGGGCATGAATCCCGGGCTCGAGTGGGTAAGGAATTTCAAAGTATTTTCAAAGTATTTTTTTCACCTTTTGGACGCAATTCCCCGGGCGACCAGCGGGGGGCGCAGTTCCCCGGACCCGGGGGTGGCCTCCCCCGGGCCTGGGCTACCTTCCCCGGGCATCGTGGGGTGGAAATATGGAAGTTTTTTTTCCCGGGGGGAAGACGCTCGGACGTGCCCAGGGACACTTCCACAGCCCCGGGCATGAATCCCGGGGAAGAGTGGGAGAACGATTGAAACTATTTTCAAAGTGTTTTTTTCACCTTTTGCATGCATTTCCCCGGTTGTCCTGCGGGGGGCGCATTGCCCCGGACCCGTGGGTGACCTCCCGCGGGCCCGGGCTACCTTCCCCAGGCATCGTGGGGTGGAAATATGGAACTTTTTTTTTCAGGGGGGGAAGACGCTCGGACGTGCCCAGGGACACTTCCACAGACCCGGGCATGAATCCCGGGGAAGAGTGGGCGAACGATTTCAAACTATTTTCAAAGTATTTTTTGCACCTTTTGGACGCAATTCCCCGGGCGACCAGCGGGGGGCGCAGTTCCCCGGACCCGGGGATGGACTCCCCCGGGCCCGGGCTACCTTCCCCGGGCATCGTGGGGTGGAAATATGGAACTTTTTTTTTTCCGGGGGGAAGACGCTCGGACGTGCCCAGGGACACTTCCACAGCCCTGGGCATGAATCCCGGGGAAGAGTGGGTGAACCATTTCAAACTGTTTTCAGTGTTTTTTTCTCCTTTTGGATGCATTTCTCCGGGTGTCCAGCACGGGGCGCAGTCCCCCGGACCCGGGGGTGACCTCCCCCAGGCCCGGGCTACCTCCCCCGGGCAGCGTGGGGTGAAAATCTGGAACTTGTTTTTCCCGGGGGGGGAAGACGCTCGGACGTGCCCAGGGACACTTCCACAGCCCTGGGCATGAATCCCGGGCTCGAGTGGGTAAGGAATTTCAAAGTATTTTCAAAGTATTTTTTTCACCTTTTGGACGCAATTCCCCGGGCGACCAGCGGGGGGCGCAGTTCCCCGGACCCGGGGGTGGCCTCCCCCGGGCCTGGGCTACCTTCCCCGGGCATCGTGGGGTGGAAATATGGAAGTTTTTTTTCCCGGGGGGAAGACGCTCGGACGTGCCCAGGGACACTTCCACAGCCCTGGGCATGAATCCCGGGGAAGAGTGGGTGAACCATTTCAAACTGTTTTCAGTGTTTTTTTCTCCTTTTGGATGCATTTCTCCGGGTGTCCAGCACGGGGCGCAGTCCCCCGGACCCGGGGGTGACCTCCCCCAGGCCCGGGCTACCTCCCCCGGGCAGCGTGGGGTGAAAATCTGGAACTTGTTTTTCCCGGGGGGGGAAGACGCTCGGACGTGCCCAGGGACACTTCCACAGCCCTGGGCATGAATCCCGGGCTCGAGTGGGTAAGGAATTTCAAAGTATTTTCAAAGTATTTTTTTCACCTTTTGGACGCAATTCCCCGGGCGACCAGCGGGGGGCGCAGTTCCCCGGACCCGGGGGTGGCCTCCCCCGGGCCTGGGCTACCTTCCCCGGGCATCGTGGGGTGGAAATATGGAAGTTTTTTTTCCCGGGGGGAAGACGCTCGGACGTGCCCAGGGACACTTCCACAGCCCCGGGCATGAATCCCGGGGAAGAGTGGGAGAACGATTGAAACTATTTTCAAAGTGTTTTTTTCACCTTTTGCATGCATTTCCCCGGTTGTCCTGCGGGGGGCGCATTGCCCCGGACCCGTGGGTGACCTCCCGCGGGCCCGGGCTACCTTCCCCAGGCATCGTGGGGTGGAAATATGGAACTTTTTTTTTCAGGGGGGGAAGACGCTCGGACGTGCCCAGGGACACTTCCACAGACCCGGGCATGAATCCCGGGGAAGAGTGGGCGAACGATTTCAAACTATTTTCAAAGTATTTTTTGCACCTTTTGGACGCAATTCCCCGGGCGACCAGCGGGGGGCGCAGTTCCCCGGACCCGGGGATGGACTCCCCCGGGCCCGGGCTACCTTCCCCGGGCATCGTGGGGTGGAAATATGGAACTTTTTTTTTTCCGGGGGGAAGACGCTCGGACGTGCCCAGGGACACTTCCACAGCCCTGGGCATGAATCCCGGGGAAGAGTGGGTGAACCATTTCAAACTGTTTTCAGTGTTTTTTTCTCCTTTTGGATGCATTTCTCCGGGTGTCCAGCACGGGGCGCAGTCCCCCGGACCCGGGGGTGACCTCCCCCAGGCCCGGGCTACCTCCCCCGGGCAGCGTGGGGTGAAAATCTGGAACTTGTTTTTCCCGGGGGGGGAAGACGCTCGGACGTGCCCAGGGACACTTCCACAGCCCTGGGCATGAATCCCGGGCTCGAGTGGGTAAGGAATTTCAAAGTATTTTCAAAGTATTTTTTTCACCTTTTGGACGCAATTCCCCGGGCGACCAGCGGGGGGCGCAGTTCCCCGGACCCGGGGGTGGCCTCCCCCGGGCCTGGGCTACCTTCCCCGGGCATCGTGGGGTGGAAATATGGAAGTTTTTTTTCCCGGGGGGAAGACGCTCGGACGTGCCCAGGGACACTTCCACAGCCCCGGGCATGAATCCCGGGGAAGAGTGGGAGAACGATTGAAACTATTTTCAAAGTGTTTTTTTCACCTTTTGCATGCATTTCCCCGGTTGTCCTGCGGGGGGCGCATTGCCCCGGACCCGTGGGTGACCTCCCGCGGGCCCGGGCTACCTTCCCCAGGCATCGTGGGGTGGAAATATGGAACTTTTTTTTTCAGGGGGGGAAGACGCTCGGACGTGCCCAGGGACACTTCCACAGACCCGGGCATGAATCCCGGGGAAGAGTGGGCGAACGATTTCAAACTATTTTCAAAGTATTTTTTGCACCTTTTGGACGCAATTCCCCGGGCGACCAGCGGGGGGCGCAGTTCCCCGGACCCGGGGATGGACTCCCCCGGGCCCGGGCTACCTTCCCCGGGCATCGTGGGGTGGAAATATGGAACTTTTTTTTTTCCGGGGGGAAGACGCTCGGACGTGCCCAGGGACACTTCCACAGCCCTGGGCATGAATCCCGGGGAAGAGTGGGTGAACCATTTCAAACTGTTTTCAGTGTTCTTTTCTCCTTTTGGATGCATTTCTCCGGGTGTCCAGCACGGGGCGCAGTCCCCCGGACCCGGGGGTGACCTCCCCCGAGCCCGGGCTACCTTCCCTGGGTAGCGTGGGGTGGAAATATGGAAGTTTTTTTTTTCCCGGGGGGAAGACGCTCGGACGTGCCCAGGGACACTTCCACAGCCCCGGGCATGAATCCCGGGGAAGAGTGGGTGAACCATTTCAAACTGTTTTCAGTGTTTTTTTCACCTTTTGGATGCATTTCTCCGGGTGTCCAGCACGAGGCGCAGTCCCCCGGACCCGGGGGTGACCTCCCCCAGGCCCGGGCTACCTCCCCCGGGCAGCGTGGGGTGAAAATCTGGAACTTGTTTTTCCCGGGGGGGAAGACGCTCGGACGTGCCCAGGGACACTTCCACAGCCCTGGGCATGAATCCCGGGGAAGAGTGGGCGAACAATTTCAAAGTATTTTCAAAGTATTTTTTTCACCTTTTGGACGCAATTCCCCGGGCGACCAGTGGGAGGCGCAGTTCCCCGGACCCGGGGATGGACTCCCCCGGGCCCGGGCTACCTTCCCCGGGCATCGTGGGGTGGAAATATGGAAGTTTTTTTTTCCCGGGGGGAAGACGCTCGAACTTACCCAGGGACACTTCCACAGCCCTGGGCATGAATCCCGGGGAAGAGTGGGAGAACGATTGAAGCTATTTTCAAAGTGTTTTTTCACCTTTTGGACGCTATTCCCCGGTTGTCCTGCGGGGGACGCAGTGCCCCGGACCCGGGGGTGACCTCCCCCGGGCCCGGGCTACCTTCCCTGGGTAGCGTGGGCTGGAAATCTGGAACTTTTTTTCCCCGGGGGGAAGACCTTCGAACGTGCCCAGGGACACTTCCACAGCCCTGGGCATGAATCCTGGGCTCGAGTGGGTGAGGAATTTCAAAGTATTTTCAAAGTGCTTTTTTTCACCTTTCGGATGCAATTCCCCGGTCGACCAGCGGGGGGCGCCGGTCCCCGGACCCGGGGGTGGCCTCCCCCGGGCCCGGGCTACCTTCCCTGGGCAGCGTGGGGTGGAAATCTGGAATTTTTTTTTTCCCGGGGGGTGGACGCTTGGAAGTGCCCAGGGACACTTCCACAGCCCTGGGCATGAATCCCGGGGAAGAGTGGGTGAACCATTTCAAACTGTTTTCAGTGTTTTTTTCTCCTTTTGGATGCATTTCTCCGGGTGTCCAGCACGGGGCGCAGTCCCCCGGACCCGGGGGTGACCTCCCCCAGGCCCGGGCTACCTCCCCCGGGCATCGTGGGGTGGAAATCTGGAAGTTTTTTTTTCCCGGGGGGTGGACGCTCGGACGTGCCCAGGGACACTTCCACAGCCCTGGGCATGAATCCCGGGCTCGAGTGGGAGAAGCATTCCGGATCGTTTTCAGTCTTTTTTGCCTGTTTGGATGCAATTCCCCGACCGACCAGCGGGGGGCGCAGTCCCCCGGACCACGGGGCGACCTCCCCCGGGCCCGGGCTACCTTCCCCGGGAAGAGTGGTGCGGAGACGTGGGTTTTTTCCGTTTTCACCCCCTGGCTGCAGTACCTCTGGCGGCCTGCCGGGGGCGCCGCGGCGCGTGCGGCTGCCCCCGGCCCCCCGCCACCTCCCACGGCCCTGCCGGGGCTCCGGGGGGCCCCAGGGGACCGCGTGGGAGCGAGAAACCCCGGCCTGGAAGTCCTTTCTATGAGGTCGGACAGGGTGGCCCGCGGCCGGCACACAGTTCCAGGAGGTCGGATAAGAGTGGAGAAATCCGGGGTGTGTGTCGCGCGGTCTAATGCGTGCCGCTACGCGCCGGAGCACCCTTTCTGCGGATCTAT
>NW_028142302.1:40000-55000 GCF_055691185.1 Crinia signifera | reverse complement strand
TGGGGCGAGAGTTTTTGTTTTTTTTTTGTGAAATTTTTTGCAGCCGGGGGACTTTTTGAATTTTCTGGCTGTGTGTGTGTGTGTTATTTTTGGGGCGAGAGTTTTTGTTTTTTTGTGTGATTTTTTTGCAGCAGGGGGGAGTTTTTGTATTTTCTGGCTGTGTGTGTGTGTGTTATTTTTTGGGGCGAGAGTTTTTGTTTTTTTTTGTGACATTTTTGCAGCAGGGGGGAGTTTTTGCATTTTCTGTGTGTGTGTGTGTGTGTGTGTGTGCGTGCGTGTGCTATTTTTGGGGTGAGGGTTTGTTCTTTTTCTGTGAGATTTGGGGGGAGTTTTTTAAATTTCTGCAAGTGTGTGTGTGTGTTTGTGTTATTTTTGGGGTGAGGGTTTTTTGGGGTTGGAGTGGGGGTTATTTTTTCAGCGGGGGGAGGTGGTTCAGCCTGCCCGGGGACACTTCCATAGGCCCGGGCATGAATCCCGGGCTCGAGTGGGTGAGATACTTCCATGTATTTTCAAAGTGCTTTTTTCACCCTTTCTGTGCAATTCCCGGGACGGCCAGCGGGGGGCGCATGTCCCCGGACCCCGGGACGACGTCCCCCTGGCCCGGGCTACCTTCCCCGGGCAGCGCGGGGTGGTTTTGTGGAAGTTTTTATTTCAGGGGGGGAGACGCTTTGTCATGCCCAGGGACACTTCCATAGGCCCGGGCATGAATCCCGGGCTCGAGTGGGTGAGATACTTCCATGTATTTTCAAAGTGCTTTTTTCACCCTTTCTGTGCAATTCCCGGGACGGCCAGCGGGGGGCGCATGTCCCCGGACCCCGGGACGACGTCCCCCTGGCCCGGGCTACCTTCCCCGGGCAGCGCGGGGTGGTTTTGTGGAAGTTTTTTTTTCAGGGGGGAAGACGCTTTGTCATGCCCAGGGACACTTCCATAGGCCCGGGCATGAATCCCGGGCTCGAGTGGGTGAGATACTTCCATGTATTTTCAAAGTGCTTTTTTCACCCTTTCTGTGCAATTCCCGGGACGGCCAGCGGGGGGCGCATGTCCCCGGACCCCGGGACGACGTCCCCCTGGCCCGGGCTACCTTCCCCGGGCAGCGCGGGGTGGTTTTGTGGAAGTTTTTTTTTTCAGGGGGGAAGACGCTTTGTCATGCCCAGGGACACTTCCATAGGCCCGGGCATGAATCCCGGGGAAGAGTGGGTGAGATACTTCCATGTATTTTCAAAGTGCTTTTTTCACCCTTTCTGTGCAATTCTCGGGTCGGCCAGCGGGGGGCACATGTCCCCGGACCCCGGGACGACGTCCCCCTGGCCCGGGCTACCTTCCCCGGGCAGCGCGGGGTGGTTTTGTGGAAGTTTATTTTTCAGGGGGGAAGACGCTTCAGCTTGCCCGGGGACACTTCCACAGCCCTGGGCATGAATCCCGGGGAAGAGTGGGTGAACAATTTCAAACTGTTTTCAGTGTTTTTTTCACCGATTAGATGCATTTCTCCGGGTGTCCAGCACGGGGCGCAGTCCCCCGGACCCGGGGGTGACCTCACCCAGGCCCGGGCTACCTCCCCCGGGCAGCGTGGGGGTGAAAATCTGGAACTTGTTTTTCCCGGGGGGAAGACGCTCGGACGTGCCCAGGGACACTTCCACAGCCCTGGGCATGAATCCCGGGGAAGAGTGGGCGAGCTGTTTCAAACTATTTTCAAAGTATTTTTTCACAGTTTGGATGCATTTCCCCGGGCGACCAGCGGGGGGCGCAGTGCCCCGGACCCGGGGGTGACCTCCCCCGGGCCTGGGCTACCTTCCCCGGGCATCGTGGGGAGGAAATATGGAACTTTTTTTTTTCAGGGGGGAAGAAGCTTCAGCTTGCCCGGGGACACTTCCACAGCCCTGGGCATGAATCCCGGGGAAGAGTGGGTGAACGATTTCAAACTATTTTCAAAGTATTTTTATCACCTTTTGGACGCATTTCCCCGGGTGTCCTGCGGGTGGCGCAGTTCCCCGGACCCGGGGGTGACCTCCCCCGGGCCCGGGCTACCTTCCCTGGGTAGCGTGGGGTGGAAATATGGAACTTTTTTTTTCAGGGGGGAAGACGCTTCTTCATGCCCGGGGACACTTCCATAGGCCCGGGCATGAATCCCGGGGAAGAGTGGGTGAGGAATCAAAGTATATTCAAAGTGCTTTTTTCACCCTTTCTGTGCAATTCTCAGGTCGGCCAGCGGGGGGCACATGTCCCCGGACCCCTGGACGACGTCCCCCTGGCCCGGGCTACCTTCCCTGGCCAGCGCGGGGTGGTTTTGTGGAAGTTTTTATTTCAGGGGGGGAAGACGCTTTGTCATGCCCGGGGACACTTCCATAGGCCAGGGCATGAATCCCGGGATCGAGTGGGTGAGGAATTTCAAAGTATTTTCAAAGTATTTTTTTCACCTTTTGGACGCAATTCCCCGGTTGTCCTGCGGGGGACGCCGGTCCCCAGACCCGGGGATGACCTCCCCCGGGCCTGGGCTACCTTCCCTGGGTAGCGGGGGGTGGAAATATGGAAGTTTTTTTTTCAGGGGGGAGGACGCTCGAACGTGCCCAGGGACACTTCCACAGCCCTGGGCATGAATCCCGGGGAAGAGTGGGTGAACGATTTCAAGATATTTTCTAAGTGCTTTTTTCACCTTTTGGATGCAATTCCCCGGGTGTCCTGCGGGTGGCGCAGTGCCCCGGACCCGGGGGTGACCTCCCCCGGGCCTGGGCTACCTTCCCTGGGTAGCGGGGGGTGGAAATATGGAAGTTTTTTTTTCAGGGGGGAGGACGCTCGAACGTGCCCAGGGACACTTCCACAGCCCTGGGCATGAATCCCGGGGAAGAGTGGGTGAACGATTTCAAGATATTTTCTAAGTGCTTTTTTCACCTTTTGGATGCAATTCCCCGGGTGTCCTGCGGGTGGCGCAGTGCCCCGGACCCGGGGGTGACCTCCCCCGGGCCTGGGCTACCTTCCCTGGGTAGCGTGGGGTGGAAATATGGAAGTTTTTTTTTCCCGGGGGGGCAGAAGCTTCAGCCTGCCCAGGGACACTTCCACAGCCCTGGGCATGAATCCCGGGGAAGAGTGGGTGAACGATTTCAAGATATTTTCTAAGTGCTTTTTTCACCTTTTGGATGCAATTCTCCGGGTGTCCTGCGGGGGGCGCAGTGCCCCGGACCCGGGGGTGACCTCCCCCGGGCCCGGGCTACCTTCCCTGGGTAGCGGGGGGTGGAAATATGGAAGTTTTTTTTTTCAGGGGGGCATAAGCTTCATCTTGCCCGGGGACACTTCCACAGCCCTGGGCATGAATCCCGGGGAAGAGTGGGTGAACAGTTTCAAACTGTTTTCAGTGTTTTTTTTCACCTTTTGGATGCATTTCTCCGGGTGTCCAGCACGGGGCGCAGTCCCCCGGACCCGGGGGTGACCTCAACCAGGCCCGGGCTACCTCCCCCGGGCAGCGTGGGGTGAAAATCTGGAACTTGTTTTTCCCGGGGGGGGAAGACGCTCGGACGTGCCCAGGGACACTTCCACAGCCCTGGGCATGAATCCCGGGGAAGAGTGGGCGAACGATTTCAAACTATTTTCAAAGTATTTTTTTCACCTTTTGGACGCAATTCCCCGGTTGTCCTGCGGGGGACGCAGTGCCCCGGACCCGGGGGTGACCTCCCCCGGGCCTGGGCTACCTCCCCCGGGCAGCGTGGGGTGGAAATATGGAAGTTTTTTTTTTCAGGGGGAAAAGACGCTTCTTCATGCCCGGGGACACTTCCATAGGCCCGGGCATGAATCCCGGGGAAGAGTGGGTGAGGAATCAAAGTATTTTCAAAGTGCTTTTTTCACCCTTTCTGTGCAATTCTCGGGTCGGCCAGCGGGGGGCACATGTCCCCGGACCCCGGGACGACGTCCCCCTGGCCCGGGCTACCTTCCCTGGGTAGCGTGGGGTGGAAATATGGAAGTTTTTTTTTTCAGGGGGAAAAGACGCTTCTTCATGCCCGGGGACACTTCCACAGCCCTGGGCATGAATCCTGGGGAAGAGTGGGTGAGAGGAATCAAAGTATTTTCAAAGTGCATTTTTACGGCTTGACTCCATTTCTCAATTCAAAGTGCTTTTTTTCTCACGGCTTGACTCCATTTCTCCGGGTGGCCAGCGGTGCCCCGGACCCAGGGGTGACCTCCCCCAGGCCCGGGCTACCTTCCCTGGGTAGCGTGGGGTGGAAATATGGAAGTTTTTTTTTTCAGGGGGGCAGAAGCTTCGGCTTGCCCGGGGACACTTCCACAGCCCTGGGCATGAATCCCGGGCTTGAGTGGGTGAGGAATTTTGAAGTATTTTCTAAGTGCTTTTTTCACCTTTTGGATGCAATTCTCCGGGTGTCCTGCGGGGGGCGCAGTGCCCCGGACCCGGGGGTGACCTTCCCCGGGCCTGGGCTACCTTCCCTGGGTAGCGGGGGGTGGAAATATGGAAGTTTTTTTTTTCCGGGGGGCAGAAGCTTCAGCCTGCCCAGGGACACTTCCACAGCCCTGGGCATGAATCCCGGGGAAGAGTGGGTGAACGGTTTCAAGATATTTTCTAAGTGCTTTTTTCACCCTTTCTGTGCAATTCTCGGGTCGGCCAGCGGGGGGCACATGTCCCCGGACCCGGGAGTGGCCTCCCCCGGGCCCGGGCTACCTTCCCCGGGCATCGTGGGGTGGAAATATGGAAGTTTTTTTTTTCCGGGGGGAAGACGCTCGGACGTGCCCAGGGACACTTCCACAGCCCTGGGCATGATTCCCGGGGAAGAGTGGGTGAACCATTTCAAACTGTTTTCAGTGTTTTTTTCACCTTTTGGATGCATTTCTCCGGGTGTCCAGCACGGGGCGCAGTCCCCCGGACCCGGGGGTGACCTCCCCCAGGCCCGGGCTACCTCCCCCGGGCAGCGTGGGGTGAAAATCTGGAACTTGTTTTTCCCGGGGGGGGAAGACGCTCGGACGTGCCCAGGGACACTTCCACAGCCCTGGGCATGAATCCCGGGCTCGAGTGGGTGAGGAATTTCAAAGTATTGTCAAAGTATTTTTTGCACCTTTTGGACGCAATTCCCCGGGCGACCAGCGGGGGGCGCAGTTCCCCGGACCCGGGGATGGACTCCCCCGGGCCCGGGCTACCTTCCCCGGGCATCGTGGGGTGGAAATATGGAACTTTTTTTTTTCCGGGGGGAAGACGCTCGGACGTGCCCAGGGACACTTCCACAGCCCTGGGCATGAATCCCGGGGAAGAGTGGGTGAACCATTTCAAACTGTTTTCAGTGTTTTTTTCTCCTTTTGGATGCATTTCTCCGGGTGTCCAGCACGGGGCGCAGTCCCCCGGACCCGGGGGTGACCTCCCCCAGGCCCGGGCTACCTCCCCCGGGCAGCGTGGGGTGAAAATCTGGAACTTGTTTTTCCCGGGGGGGGAAGACGCTCGGACGTGCCCAGGGACACTTCCACAGCCCTGGGCATGAATCCCGGGCTCGAGTGGGTAAGGAATTTCAAAGTATTTTCAAAGTATTTTTTTCACCTTTTGGACGCAATTCCCCGGGCGACCAGCGGGGGGCGCAGTTCCCCGGACCCGGGGGTGGCCTCCCCCGGGCCTGGGCTACCTTCCCCGGGCATCGTGGGGTGGAAATATGGAAGTTTTTTTTCCCGGGGGGAAGACGCTCGGACGTGCCCAGGGACACTTCCACAGCCCCGGGCATGAATCCCGGGGAAGAGTGGGAGAACGATTGAAACTATTTTCAAAGTGTTTTTTTCACCTTTTGCATGCATTTCCCCGGTTGTCCTGCGGGGGGCGCATTGCCCCGGACCCGTGGGTGACCTCCCGCGGGCCCGGGCTACCTTCCCCAGGCATCGTGGGGTGGAAATATGGAACTTTTTTTTTCAGGGGGGGAAGACGCTCGGACGTGCCCAGGGACACTTCCACAGACCCGGGCATGAATCCCGGGGAAGAGTGGGCGAACGATTTCAAACTATTTTCAAAGTATTTTTTGCACCTTTTGGACGCAATTCCCCGGGCGACCAGCGGGGGGCGCAGTTCCCCGGACCCGGGGATGGACTCCCCCGGGCCCGGGCTACCTTCCCCGGGCATCGTGGGGTGGAAATATGGAACTTTTTTTTTTCCGGGGGGAAGACGCTCGGACGTGCCCAGGGACACTTCCACAGCCCTGGGCATGAATCCCGGGGAAGAGTGGGTGAACCATTTCAAACTGTTTTCAGTGTTTTTTTCTCCTTTTGGATGCATTTCTCCGGGTGTCCAGCACGGGGCGCAGTCCCCCGGACCCGGGGGTGACCTCCCCCAGGCCCGGGCTACCTCCCCCGGGCAGCGTGGGGTGAAAATCTGGAACTTGTTTTTCCCGGGGGGGGAAGACGCTCGGACGTGCCCAGGGACACTTCCACAGCCCTGGGCATGAATCCCGGGCTCGAGTGGGTAAGGAATTTCAAAGTATTTTCAAAGTATTTTTTTCACCTTTTGGACGCAATTCCCCGGGCGACCAGCGGGGGGCGCAGTTCCCCGGACCCGGGGGTGGCCTCCCCCGGGCCTGGGCTACCTTCCCCGGGCATCGTGGGGTGGAAATATGGAAGTTTTTTTTCCCGGGGGGAAGACGCTCGGACGTGCCCAGGGACACTTCCACAGCCCCGGGCATGAATCCCGGGGAAGAGTGGGAGAACGATTGAAACTATTTTCAAAGTGTTTTTTTCACCTTTTGCATGCATTTCCCCGGTTGTCCTGCGGGGGGCGCATTGCCCCGGACCCGTGGGTGACCTCCCGCGGGCCCGGGCTACCTTCCCCAGGCATCGTGGGGTGGAAATATGGAACTTTTTTTTTCAGGGGGGGAAGACGCTCGGACGTGCCCAGGGACACTTCCACAGACCCGGGCATGAATCCCGGGGAAGAGTGGGCGAACGATTTCAAACTATTTTCAAAGTATTTTTTGCACCTTTTGGACGCAATTCCCCGGGCGACCAGCGGGGGGCGCAGTTCCCCGGACCCGGGGATGGACTCCCCCGGGCCCGGGCTACCTTCCCCGGGCATCGTGGGGTGGAAATATGGAACTTTTTTTTTTCCGGGGGGAAGACGCTCGGACGTGCCCAGGGACACTTCCACAGCCCTGGGCATGAATCCCGGGGAAGAGTGGGTGAACCATTTCAAACTGTTTTCAGTGTTTTTTTCTCCTTTTGGATGCATTTCTCCGGGTGTCCAGCACGGGGCGCAGTCCCCCGGACCCGGGGGTGACCTCCCCCAGGCCCGGGCTACCTCCCCCGGGCAGCGTGGGGTGAAAATCTGGAACTTGTTTTTCCCGGGGGGGGAAGACGCTCGGACGTGCCCAGGGACACTTCCACAGCCCTGGGCATGAATCCCGGGCTCGAGTGGGTAAGGAATTTCAAAGTATTTTCAAAGTATTTTTTTCACCTTTTGGACGCAATTCCCCGGGCGACCAGCGGGGGGCGCAGTTCCCCGGACCCGGGGGTGGCCTCCCCCGGGCCTGGGCTACCTTCCCCGGGCATCGTGGGGTGGAAATATGGAAGTTTTTTTTCCCGGGGGGAAGACGCTCGGACGTGCCCAGGGACACTTCCACAGCCCTGGGCATGAATCCCGGGGAAGAGTGGGTGAACCATTTCAAACTGTTTTCAGTGTTTTTTTCTCCTTTTGGATGCATTTCTCCGGGTGTCCAGCACGGGGCGCAGTCCCCCGGACCCGGGGGTGACCTCCCCCAGGCCCGGGCTACCTCCCCCGGGCAGCGTGGGGTGAAAATCTGGAACTTGTTTTTCCCGGGGGGGGAA
This sequence comes from Crinia signifera, assembly GCF_055691185.1. NCBI lineage: Eukaryota > Metazoa > Chordata > Amphibia > Anura > Myobatrachidae > Crinia > Crinia signifera. The sequence goes on along the minus strand of NW_028142302.1, from coordinate 47,215 downwards.
GACGCTCGGACGTGCCCAGGGACACTTCCACAGCCCTGGGCATGAATCCCGGGCTCGAGTGGGTAAGGAATTTCAAAGTATTTTCAAAGTATTTTTTTCACCTTTTGGACGCAATTCCCCGGGCGACCAGCGGGGGGCGCAGTTCCCCGGACCCGGGGGTGGCCTCCCCCGGGCCTGGGCTACCTTCCCCGGGCATCGTGGGGTGGAAATATGGAAGTTTTTTTTCCCGGGGGGAAGACGCTCGGACGTGCCCAGGGACACTTCCACAGCCCCGGGCATGAATCCCGGGGAAGAGTGGGAGAACGATTGAAACTATTTTCAAAGTGTTTTTTTCACCTTTTGCATGCATTTCCCCGGTTGTCCTGCGGGGGGCGCATTGCCCCGGACCCGTGGGTGACCTCCCGCGGGCCCGGGCTACCTTCCCCAGGCATCGTGGGGTGGAAATATGGAACTTTTTTTTTCAGGGGGGGAAGACGCTCGGACGTGCCCAGGGACACTTCCACAGACCCGGGCATGAATCCCGGGGAAGAGTGGGCGAACGATTTCAAACTATTTTCAAAGTATTTTTTGCACCTTTTGGACGCAATTCCCCGGGCGACCAGCGGGGGGCGCAGTTCCCCGGACCCGGGGATGGACTCCCCCGGGCCCGGGCTACCTTCCCCGGGCATCGTGGGGTGGAAATATGGAACTTTTTTTTTTCCGGGGGGAAGACGCTCGGACGTGCCCAGGGACACTTCCACAGCCCTGGGCATGAATCCCGGGGAAGAGTGGGTGAACCATTTCAAACTGTTTTCAGTGTTTTTTTCTCCTTTTGGATGCATTTCTCCGGGTGTCCAGCACGGGGCGCAGTCCCCCGGACCCGGGGGTGACCTCCCCCAGGCCCGGGCTACCTCCCCCGGGCAGCGTGGGGTGAAAATCTGGAACTTGTTTTTCCCGGGGGGGGAAGACGCTCGGACGTGCCCAGGGACACTTCCACAGCCCTGGGCATGAATCCCGGGCTCGAGTGGGTAAGGAATTTCAAAGTATTTTCAAAGTATTTTTTTCACCTTTTGGACGCAATTCCCCGGGCGACCAGCGGGGGGCGCAGTTCCCCGGACCCGGGGGTGGCCTCCCCCGGGCCTGGGCTACCTTCCCCGGGCATCGTGGGGTGGAAATATGGAAGTTTTTTTTCCCGGGGGGAAGACGCTCGGACGTGCCCAGGGACACTTCCACAGCCCCGGGCATGAATCCCGGGGAAGAGTGGGAGAACGATTGAAACTATTTTCAAAGTGTTTTTTTCACCTTTTGCATGCATTTCCCCGGTTGTCCTGCGGGGGGCGCATTGCCCCGGACCCGTGGGTGACCTCCCGCGGGCCCGGGCTACCTTCCCCAGGCATCGTGGGGTGGAAATATGGAACTTTTTTTTTCAGGGGGGGAAGACGCTCGGACGTGCCCAGGGACACTTCCACAGACCCGGGCATGAATCCCGGGGAAGAGTGGGCGAACGATTTCAAACTATTTTCAAAGTATTTTTTGCACCTTTTGGACGCAATTCCCCGGGCGACCAGCGGGGGGCGCAGTTCCCCGGACCCGGGGATGGACTCCCCCGGGCCCGGGCTACCTTCCCCGGGCATCGTGGGGTGGAAATATGGAACTTTTTTTTTTCCGGGGGGAAGACGCTCGGACGTGCCCAGGGACACTTCCACAGCCCTGGGCATGAATCCCGGGGAAGAGTGGGTGAACCATTTCAAACTGTTTTCAGTGTTTTTTTCTCCTTTTGGATGCATTTCTCCGGGTGTCCAGCACGGGGCGCAGTCCCCCGGACCCGGGGGTGACCTCCCCCAGGCCCGGGCTACCTCCCCCGGGCAGCGTGGGGTGAAAATCTGGAACTTGTTTTTCCCGGGGGGGGAAGACGCTCGGACGTGCCCAGGGACACTTCCACAGCCCTGGGCATGAATCCCGGGCTCGAGTGGGTAAGGAATTTCAAAGTATTTTCAAAGTATTTTTTTCACCTTTTGGACGCAATTCCCCGGGCGACCAGCGGGGGGCGCAGTTCCCCGGACCCGGGGGTGGCCTCCCCCGGGCCTGGGCTACCTTCCCCGGGCATCGTGGGGTGGAAATATGGAAGTTTTTTTTCCCGGGGGGAAGACGCTCGGACGTGCCCAGGGACACTTCCACAGCCCCGGGCATGAATCCCGGGGAAGAGTGGGAGAACGATTGAAACTATTTTCAAAGTGTTTTTTTCACCTTTTGCATGCATTTCCCCGGTTGTCCTGCGGGGGGCGCATTGCCCCGGACCCGTGGGTGACCTCCCGCGGGCCCGGGCTACCTTCCCCAGGCATCGTGGGGTGGAAATATGGAACTTGTTTTTCCCGGGGGGGGAAGACGCTCGGACGTGCCCAGGGACACTTCCACAGACCCGGGCATGAATCCCGGGGAAGAGTGGGCGAACGATTTCAAACTATTTTCAAAGTATTTTTTGCACCTTTTGGACGCAATTCCCCGGGCGACCAGCGGGGGGCGCAGTTCCCCGGACCCGGGGATGGACTCCCCCGGGCCCGGGCTACCTTCCCCGGGCATCGTGGGGTGGAAATATGGAACTTTTTTTTTTCCGGGGGGAAGACGCTCGGACGTGCCCAGGGACACTTCCACAGCCCTGGGCATGAATCCCGGGGAAGAGTGGGTGAACCATTTCAAACTGTTTTCAGTGTTTTTTTCTCCTTTTGGATGCATTTCTCCGGGTGTCCAGCACGGGGCGCAGTCCCCCGGACCCGGGGGTGACCTCCCCCAGGCCCGGGCTACCTCCCCCGGGCAGCGTGGGGTGAAAATCTGGAACTTGTTTTTCCCGGGGGGGGAAGACGCTCGGACGTGCCCAGGGACACTTCCACAGCCCTGGGCATGAATCCCGGGCTCGAGTGGGTAAGGAATTTCAAAGTATTTTCAAAGTATTTTTTTCACCTTTTGGACGCAATTCCCCGGGCGACCAGCGGGGGGCGCAGTTCCCCGGACCCGGGGGTGGCCTCCCCCGGGCCTGGGCTACCTTCCCCGGGCATCGTGGGGTGGAAATATGGAAGTTTTTTTTCCCGGGGGGAAGACGCTCGGACGTGCCCAGGGACACTTCCACAGACCCGGGCATGAATCCCGGGGAAGAGTGGGCGAACGATTTCAAACTATTTTCAAAGTATTTTTTGCACCTTTTGGACGCAATTCCCCGGGCGACCAGCGGGGGGCGCAGTTCCCCGGACCCGGGGATGGACTCCCCCGGGCCCGGGCTACCTTCCCCGGGCATCGTGGGGTGGAAATATGGAACTTTTTTTTTTCCGGGGGGAAGACGCTCGGACGTGCCCAGGGACACTTCCACAGCCCTGGGCATGAATCCCGGGGAAGAGTGGGTGAACCATTTCAAACTGTTTTCAGTGTTTTTTTCTCCTTTTGGATGCATTTCTCCGGGTGTCCAGCACGGGGCGCAGTCCCCCGGACCCGGGGGTGACCTCCCCCAGGCCCGGGCTACCTCCCCCGGGCAGCGTGGGGTGAAAATCTGGAACTTGTTTTTCCCGGGGGGGGAAGACGCTCGGACGTGCCCAGGGACACTTCCACAGCCCTGGGCATGAATCCCGGGCTCGAGTGGGTAAGGAATTTCAAAGTATTTTCAAAGTATTTTTTTCACCTTTTGGACGCAATTCCCCGGGCGACCAGCGGGGGGCGCAGTTCCCCGGACCCGGGGGTGGCCTCCCCCGGGCCTGGGCTACCTTCCCCGGGCATCGTGGGGTGGAAATATGGAAGTTTTTTTTCCCGGGGGGAAGACGCTCGGACGTGCCCAGGGACACTTCCACAGCCCCGGGCATGAATCCCGGGGAAGAGTGGGAGAACGATTGAAACTATTTTCAAAGTGTTTTTTTCACCTTTTGCATGCATTTCCCCGGTTGTCCTGCGGGGGGCGCATTGCCCCGGACCCGTGGGTGACCTCCCGCGGGCCCGGGCTACCTTCCCCAGGCATCGTGGGGTGGAAATATGGAACTTGTTTTTCCCGGGGGGGGAAGACGCTCGGACGTGCCCAGGGACACTTCCACAGACCCGGGCATGAATCCCGGGGAAGAGTGGGCGAACGATTTCAAACTATTTTCAAAGTATTTTTTGCACCTTTTGGACGCAATTCCCCGGGCGACCAGCGGGGGGCGCAGTTCCCCGGACCCGGGGATGGACTCCCCCGGGCCCGGGCTACCTTCCCCGGGCATCGTGGGGTGGAAATATGGAACTTTTTTTTTTCCGGGGGGAAGACGCTCGGACGTGCCCAGGGACACTTCCACAGCCCTGGGCATGAATCCCGGGGAAGAGTGGGTGAACCATTTCAAACTGTTTTCAGTGTTTTTTTCTCCTTTTGGATGCATTTCTCCGGGTGTCCAGCACGGGGCGCAGTCCCCCGGACCCGGGGGTGACCTCCCCCAGGCCCGGGCTACCTCCCCCGGGCAGCGTGGGGTGAAAATCTGGAACTTGTTTTTCCCGGGGGGGGAAGACGCTCGGACGTGCCCAGGGACACTTCCACAGCCCTGGGCATGAATCCCGGGCTCGAGTGGGTAAGGAATTTCAAAGTATTTTCAAAGTATTTTTTTCACCTTTTGGACGCAATTCCCCGGGCGACCAGCGGGGGGCGCAGTTCCCCGGACCCGGGGGTGGCCTCCCCCGGGCCTGGGCTACCTTCCCCGGGCATCGTGGGGTGGAAATATGGAAGTTTTTTTTCCCGGGGGGAAGACGCTCGGACGTGCCCAGGGACACTTCCACAGCCCCGGGCATGAATCCCGGGGAAGAGTGGGAGAACGATTGAAACTATTTTCAAAGTGTTTTTTTCACCTTTTGCATGCATTTCCCCGGTTGTCCTGCGGGGGGCGCATTGCCCCGGACCCGTGGGTGACCTCCCGCGGGCCCGGGCTACCTTCCCCAGGCATCGTGGGGTGGAAATATGGAACTTGTTTTTCCCGGGGGGGGAAGACGCTCGGACGTGCCCAGGGACACTTCCACAGACCCGGGCATGAATCCCGGGGAAGAGTGGGCGAACGATTTCAAACTATTTTCAAAGTATTTTTTGCACCTTTTGGACGCAATTCCCCGGGCGACCAGCGGGGGGCGCAGTTCCCCGGACCCGGGGATGGACTCCCCCGGGCCCGGGCTACCTTCCCCGGGCATCGTGGGGTGGAAATATGGAACTTTTTTTTTTCCGGGGGGAAGACGCTCGGACGTGCCCAGGGACACTTCCACAGCCCTGGGCATGAATCCCGGGCTCGAGTGGGTAAGGAATTTCAAAGTATTTTCAAAGTATTTTTTTCACCTTTTGGACGCAATTCCCCGGGCGACCAGCGGGGGGCGCAGTTCCCCGGACCCGGGGGTGGCCTCCCCCGGGCCTGGGCTACCTTCCCCGGGCATCGTGGGGTGGAAATATGGAAGTTTTTTTTCCCGGGGGGAAGACGCTCGAACTTACCCAGGGACACTTCCACAGCCCTGGGCATGAATCCCGGGGAAGAGTGGGTGAACCATTTCAAACTGTTTTCAGTGTTTTTTTCTCCTTTTGGATGCATTTCTCCGGGTGTCCAGCACGGGGCGCAGTCCCCCGGACCCGGGGGTGACCTCCCCCGAGCCCGGGCTACCTTCCCTGGGTAGCGTGGGGTGGAAATATGGAAGTTTTTTTTTTCCCGGGGGGAAGACGCTCGGACGTGCCCAGGGACACTTCCACAGCCCCGGGCATGAATCCCGGGGAAGAGTGGGTGAACCATTTCAAACTGTTTTCAGTGTTTTTTTCACCTTTTGGATGCATTTCTCCGGGTGTCCAGCACGAGGCGCAGTCCCCCGGACCCGGGGGTGACCTCCCCCAGGCCCGGGCTACCTCCCCCGGGCAGCGTGGGGTGAAAATCTGGAACTTGTTTTTCCCGGGGGGGAAGACGCTCGGACGTGCCCAGGGACACTTCCACAGCCCTGGGCATGAATCCCGGGGAAGAGTGGGCGAACAATTTCAAAGTATTTTCAAAGTATTTTTTTCACCTTTTGGACGCAATTCCCCGGGCGACCAGTGGGAGGCGCAGTTCCCCGGACCCGGGGATGGACTCCCCCGGGCCCGGGCTACCTTCCCCGGGCATCGTGGGGTGGAAATATGGAAGTTTTTTTTTCCCGGGGGGAAGACGCTCGAACTTACCCAGGGACACTTCCACAGCCCTGGGCATGAATCCCGGGGAAGAGTGGGAGAACGATTGAAGCTATTTTCAAAGTGTTTTTTCACCTTTTGGACGCTATTCCCCGGTTGTCCTGCGGGGGACGCAGTGCCCCGGACCCGGGGGTGACCTCCCCCGGGCCCGGGCTACCTTCCCTGGGTAGCGTGGGCTGGAAATCTGGAACTTTTTTTCCCCGGGGGGAAGACCTTCGAACGTGCCCAGGGACACTTCCACAGCCCTGGGCATGAATCCTGGGCTCGAGTGGGTGAGGAATTTCAAAGTATTTTCAAAGTGCTTTTTTTCACCTTTCGGATGCAATTCCCCGGTCGACCAGCGGGGGGCGCCGGTCCCCGGACCCGGGGGTGGCCTCCCCCGGGCCCGGGCTACCTTCCCTGGGCAGCGTGGGGTGGAAATCTGGAATTTTTTTTTTCCCGGGGGGTGGACGCTCGGAAGTGCCCAGGGACACTTCCACAGCCCTGGGCATGAATCCCGGGGAAGAGTGGGTGAACCATTTCAAACTGTTTTCAGTGTTTTTTTCTCCTTTTGGATGCATTTCTCCGGGTGTCCAGCACGGGGCGCAGTCCCCCGGACCCGGGGGTGACCTCCCCCAGGCCCGGGCTACCTCCCCCGGGCATCGTGGGGTGGAAATCTGGAAGTTTTTTTTTCCCGGGGGGTGGACGCTCGGACGTGCCCAGGGACACTTCCACAGCCCTGGGCATGAATCCCGGGCTCGAGTGGGAGAAGCATTCCGGATCGTTTTCAGTCTTTTTTGCCTGTTTGGATGCAATTCCCCGACCGACCAGCGGGGGGCGCAGTCCCCCGGACCACGGGGCGACCTCCCCCGGGCCCGGGCTACCTTCCCCGGGAAGAGTGGTGCGGAGACGTGGGTTTTTTCCGTTTTCACCCCCTGGCTGCAGTACCTCTGGCGGCCTGCCGGGGGCGCCGCGGCGCGTGCGGCTGCCCCCGGCCCCCCGCCACCTCCCACGGCCCTGCCGGGGCTCCGGGGGGCCCCAGGGGACCGCGTGGGAGCGAGAAACCC
>NW_028142302.1:15000-30000 GCF_055691185.1 Crinia signifera | reverse complement strand
GTGTGTGTGTGTGTGTGTGTGTGTGTGTGTGTTATTTTTGGGGCGAGAGTTTTTTTTTTTTTTTTTTGTGAAATTTTTTGCAGCCGGGGGGAGTTTTTGCATTTTCTGTGTGTGTGTGTGTGTGTGTGTGTGTGTGTGTGTGTGTGTTATTTTTGGGGCGAGAGTTTTTGTTTTTTTTTTGTGAAATTTTTTGCAGCCGGGGGACTTTTTGAATTTTCTGGCTGTGTGTGTGTGTGTTATTTTTGGGGCGAGAGTTTTTGTTTTTTTGTGTGATTTTTTTGCAGCAGGGGGGAGTTTTTGTATTTTCTGGCTGTGTGTGTGTGTGTTATTTTTTGGGGCGAGAGTTTTTGTTTTTTTTTGTGACATTTTTGCAGCAGGGGGGAGTTTTTGCATTTTCTGTGTGTGTGTGTGTGTGTGTGTGTGCGTGCGTGTGCTATTTTTGGGGTGAGGGTTTGTTCTTTTTCTGTGAGATTTGGGGGGAGTTTTTTAAATTTCTGCAAGTGTGTGTGTGTGTTTGTGTTATTTTTGGGGTGAGGGTTTTTTGGGGTTGGAGTGGGGGTTATTTTTTCAGCGGGGGGAGGTGGTTCAGCCTGCCCGGGGACACTTCCATAGGCCCGGGCATGAATCCCGGGCTCGAGTGGGTGAGATACTTCCATGTATTTTCAAAGTGCTTTTTTCACCCTTTCTGTGCAATTCCCGGGACGGCCAGCGGGGGGCGCATGTCCCCGGACCCCGGGACGACGTCCCCCTGGCCCGGGCTACCTTCCCCGGGCAGCGCGGGGTGGTTTTGTGGAAGTTTTTATTTCAGGGGGGGAGACGCTTTGTCATGCCCAGGGACACTTCCATAGGCCCGGGCATGAATCCCGGGCTCGAGTGGGTGAGATACTTCCATGTATTTTCAAAGTGCTTTTTTCACCCTTTCTGTGCAATTCCCGGGACGGCCAGCGGGGGGCGCATGTCCCCGGACCCCGGGACGACGTCCCCCTGGCCCGGGCTACCTTCCCCGGGCAGCGCGGGGTGGTTTTGTGGAAGTTTTTTTTTCAGGGGGGAAGACGCTTTGTCATGCCCAGGGACACTTCCATAGGCCCGGGCATGAATCCCGGGCTCGAGTGGGTGAGATACTTCCATGTATTTTCAAAGTGCTTTTTTCACCCTTTCTGTGCAATTCCCGGGACGGCCAGCGGGGGGCGCATGTCCCCGGACCCCGGGACGACGTCCCCCTGGCCCGGGCTACCTTCCCCGGGCAGCGCGGGGTGGTTTTGTGGAAGTTTTTTTTTTCAGGGGGGAAGACGCTTTGTCATGCCCAGGGACACTTCCATAGGCCCGGGCATGAATCCCGGGGAAGAGTGGGTGAGATACTTCCATGTATTTTCAAAGTGCTTTTTTCACCCTTTCTGTGCAATTCTCGGGTCGGCCAGCGGGGGGCACATGTCCCCGGACCCCGGGACGACGTCCCCCTGGCCCGGGCTACCTTCCCCGGGCAGCGCGGGGTGGTTTTGTGGAAGTTTATTTTTCAGGGGGGAAGACGCTTCAGCTTGCCCGGGGACACTTCCACAGCCCTGGGCATGAATCCCGGGGAAGAGTGGGTGAACAATTTCAAACTGTTTTCAGTGTTTTTTTCACCGATTAGATGCATTTCTCCGGGTGTCCAGCACGGGGCGCAGTCCCCCGGACCCGGGGGTGACCTCACCCAGGCCCGGGCTACCTCCCCCGGGCAGCGTGGGGGTGAAAATCTGGAACTTGTTTTTCCCGGGGGGAAGACGCTCGGACGTGCCCAGGGACACTTCCACAGCCCTGGGCATGAATCCCGGGGAAGAGTGGGCGAGCTGTTTCAAACTATTTTCAAAGTATTTTTTCACAGTTTGGATGCATTTCCCCGGGCGACCAGCGGGGGGCGCAGTGCCCCGGACCCGGGGGTGACCTCCCCCGGGCCTGGGCTACCTTCCCCGGGCATCGTGGGGAGGAAATATGGAACTTTTTTTTTTCAGGGGGGAAGAAGCTTCAGCTTGCCCGGGGACACTTCCACAGCCCTGGGCATGAATCCCGGGGAAGAGTGGGTGAACGATTTCAAACTATTTTCAAAGTATTTTTATCACCTTTTGGACGCATTTCCCCGGGTGTCCTGCGGGTGGCGCAGTTCCCCGGACCCGGGGGTGACCTCCCCCGGGCCCGGGCTACCTTCCCTGGGTAGCGTGGGGTGGAAATATGGAACTTTTTTTTTCAGGGGGGAAGACGCTTCTTCATGCCCGGGGACACTTCCATAGGCCCGGGCATGAATCCCGGGGAAGAGTGGGTGAGGAATCAAAGTATATTCAAAGTGCTTTTTTCACCCTTTCTGTGCAATTCTCAGGTCGGCCAGCGGGGGGCACATGTCCCCGGACCCCTGGACGACGTCCCCCTGGCCCGGGCTACCTTCCCTGGCCAGCGCGGGGTGGTTTTGTGGAAGTTTTTATTTCAGGGGGGGAAGACGCTTTGTCATGCCCGGGGACACTTCCATAGGCCAGGGCATGAATCCCGGGATCGAGTGGGTGAGGAATTTCAAAGTATTTTCAAAGTATTTTTTTCACCTTTTGGACGCAATTCCCCGGTTGTCCTGCGGGGGACGCCGGTCCCCAGACCCGGGGATGACCTCCCCCGGGCCTGGGCTACCTTCCCTGGGTAGCGGGGGGTGGAAATATGGAAGTTTTTTTTTCAGGGGGGAGGACGCTCGAACGTGCCCAGGGACACTTCCACAGCCCTGGGCATGAATCCCGGGGAAGAGTGGGTGAACGATTTCAAGATATTTTCTAAGTGCTTTTTTCACCTTTTGGATGCAATTCCCCGGGTGTCCTGCGGGTGGCGCAGTGCCCCGGACCCGGGGGTGACCTCCCCCGGGCCTGGGCTACCTTCCCTGGGTAGCGGGGGGTGGAAATATGGAAGTTTTTTTTTCAGGGGGGAGGACGCTCGAACGTGCCCAGGGACACTTCCACAGCCCTGGGCATGAATCCCGGGGAAGAGTGGGTGAACGATTTCAAGATATTTTCTAAGTGCTTTTTTCACCTTTTGGATGCAATTCCCCGGGTGTCCTGCGGGTGGCGCAGTGCCCCGGACCCGGGGGTGACCTCCCCCGGGCCTGGGCTACCTTCCCTGGGTAGCGTGGGGTGGAAATATGGAAGTTTTTTTTTCCCGGGGGGGCAGAAGCTTCAGCCTGCCCAGGGACACTTCCACAGCCCTGGGCATGAATCCCGGGGAAGAGTGGGTGAACGATTTCAAGATATTTTCTAAGTGCTTTTTTCACCTTTTGGATGCAATTCTCCGGGTGTCCTGCGGGGGGCGCAGTGCCCCGGACCCGGGGGTGACCTCCCCCGGGCCCGGGCTACCTTCCCTGGGTAGCGGGGGGTGGAAATATGGAAGTTTTTTTTTTCAGGGGGGCATAAGCTTCATCTTGCCCGGGGACACTTCCACAGCCCTGGGCATGAATCCCGGGGAAGAGTGGGTGAACAGTTTCAAACTGTTTTCAGTGTTTTTTTTCACCTTTTGGATGCATTTCTCCGGGTGTCCAGCACGGGGCGCAGTCCCCCGGACCCGGGGGTGACCTCAACCAGGCCCGGGCTACCTCCCCCGGGCAGCGTGGGGTGAAAATCTGGAACTTGTTTTTCCCGGGGGGGGAAGACGCTCGGACGTGCCCAGGGACACTTCCACAGCCCTGGGCATGAATCCCGGGGAAGAGTGGGCGAACGATTTCAAACTATTTTCAAAGTATTTTTTTCACCTTTTGGACGCAATTCCCCGGTTGTCCTGCGGGGGACGCAGTGCCCCGGACCCGGGGGTGACCTCCCCCGGGCCTGGGCTACCTCCCCCGGGCAGCGTGGGGTGGAAATATGGAAGTTTTTTTTTTCAGGGGGAAAAGACGCTTCTTCATGCCCGGGGACACTTCCATAGGCCCGGGCATGAATCCCGGGGAAGAGTGGGTGAGGAATCAAAGTATTTTCAAAGTGCTTTTTTCACCCTTTCTGTGCAATTCTCGGGTCGGCCAGCGGGGGGCACATGTCCCCGGACCCCGGGACGACGTCCCCCTGGCCCGGGCTACCTTCCCTGGGTAGCGTGGGGTGGAAATATGGAAGTTTTTTTTTTCAGGGGGAAAAGACGCTTCTTCATGCCCGGGGACACTTCCACAGCCCTGGGCATGAATCCTGGGGAAGAGTGGGTGAGAGGAATCAAAGTATTTTCAAAGTGCATTTTTACGGCTTGACTCCATTTCTCAATTCAAAGTGCTTTTTTTCTCACGGCTTGACTCCATTTCTCCGGGTGGCCAGCGGTGCCCCGGACCCAGGGGTGACCTCCCCCAGGCCCGGGCTACCTTCCCTGGGTAGCGTGGGGTGGAAATATGGAAGTTTTTTTTTTCAGGGGGGCAGAAGCTTCGGCTTGCCCGGGGACACTTCCACAGCCCTGGGCATGAATCCCGGGCTTGAGTGGGTGAGGAATTTTGAAGTATTTTCTAAGTGCTTTTTTCACCTTTTGGATGCAATTCTCCGGGTGTCCTGCGGGGGGCGCAGTGCCCCGGACCCGGGGGTGACCTTCCCCGGGCCTGGGCTACCTTCCCTGGGTAGCGGGGGGTGGAAATATGGAAGTTTTTTTTTTCCGGGGGGCAGAAGCTTCAGCCTGCCCAGGGACACTTCCACAGCCCTGGGCATGAATCCCGGGGAAGAGTGGGTGAACGGTTTCAAGATATTTTCTAAGTGCTTTTTTCACCCTTTCTGTGCAATTCTCGGGTCGGCCAGCGGGGGGCACATGTCCCCGGACCCGGGAGTGGCCTCCCCCGGGCCCGGGCTACCTTCCCCGGGCATCGTGGGGTGGAAATATGGAAGTTTTTTTTTTCCGGGGGGAAGACGCTCGGACGTGCCCAGGGACACTTCCACAGCCCTGGGCATGATTCCCGGGGAAGAGTGGGTGAACCATTTCAAACTGTTTTCAGTGTTTTTTTCACCTTTTGGATGCATTTCTCCGGGTGTCCAGCACGGGGCGCAGTCCCCCGGACCCGGGGGTGACCTCCCCCAGGCCCGGGCTACCTCCCCCGGGCAGCGTGGGGTGAAAATCTGGAACTTGTTTTTCCCGGGGGGGGAAGACGCTCGGACGTGCCCAGGGACACTTCCACAGCCCTGGGCATGAATCCCGGGCTCGAGTGGGTGAGGAATTTCAAAGTATTGTCAAAGTATTTTTTGCACCTTTTGGACGCAATTCCCCGGGCGACCAGCGGGGGGCGCAGTTCCCCGGACCCGGGGATGGACTCCCCCGGGCCCGGGCTACCTTCCCCGGGCATCGTGGGGTGGAAATATGGAACTTTTTTTTTTCCGGGGGGAAGACGCTCGGACGTGCCCAGGGACACTTCCACAGCCCTGGGCATGAATCCCGGGGAAGAGTGGGTGAACCATTTCAAACTGTTTTCAGTGTTTTTTTCTCCTTTTGGATGCATTTCTCCGGGTGTCCAGCACGGGGCGCAGTCCCCCGGACCCGGGGGTGACCTCCCCCAGGCCCGGGCTACCTCCCCCGGGCAGCGTGGGGTGAAAATCTGGAACTTGTTTTTCCCGGGGGGGGAAGACGCTCGGACGTGCCCAGGGACACTTCCACAGCCCTGGGCATGAATCCCGGGCTCGAGTGGGTAAGGAATTTCAAAGTATTTTCAAAGTATTTTTTTCACCTTTTGGACGCAATTCCCCGGGCGACCAGCGGGGGGCGCAGTTCCCCGGACCCGGGGGTGGCCTCCCCCGGGCCTGGGCTACCTTCCCCGGGCATCGTGGGGTGGAAATATGGAAGTTTTTTTTCCCGGGGGGAAGACGCTCGGACGTGCCCAGGGACACTTCCACAGCCCCGGGCATGAATCCCGGGGAAGAGTGGGAGAACGATTGAAACTATTTTCAAAGTGTTTTTTTCACCTTTTGCATGCATTTCCCCGGTTGTCCTGCGGGGGGCGCATTGCCCCGGACCCGTGGGTGACCTCCCGCGGGCCCGGGCTACCTTCCCCAGGCATCGTGGGGTGGAAATATGGAACTTTTTTTTTCAGGGGGGGAAGACGCTCGGACGTGCCCAGGGACACTTTCACAGACCCGGGCATGAATCCCGGGGAAGAGTGGGCGAACGATTTCAAACTATTTTCAAAGTATTTTTTGCACCTTTTGGACGCAATTCCCCGGGCGACCAGCGGGGGGCGCAGTTCCCCGGACCCGGGGATGGACTCCCCCGGGCCCGGGCTACCTTCCCCGGGCATCGTGGGGTGGAAATATGGAACTTTTTTTTTTCCGGGGGGAAGACGCTCGGACGTGCCCAGGGACACTTCCACAGCCCTGGGCATGAATCCCGGGGAAGAGTGGGTGAACCATTTCAAACTGTTTTCAGTGTTTTTTTCTCCTTTTGGATGCATTTCTCCGGGTGTCCAGCACGGGGCGCAGTCCCCCGGACCCGGGGGTGACCTCCCCCAGGCCCGGGCTACCTCCCCCGGGCAGCGTGGGGTGAAAATCTGGAACTTGTTTTTCCCGGGGGGGGAAGACGCTCGGACGTGCCCAGGGACACTTCCACAGCCCTGGGCATGAATCCCGGGCTCGAGTGGGTAAGGAATTTCAAAGTATTTTCAAAGTATTTTTTTCACCTTTTGGACGCAATTCCCCGGGCGACCAGCGGGGGGCGCAGTTCCCCGGACCCGGGGGTGGCCTCCCCCGGGCCTGGGCTACCTTCCCCGGGCATCGTGGGGTGGAAATATGGAAGTTTTTTTTCCCGGGGGGAAGACGCTCGGACGTGCCCAGGGACACTTCCACAGCCCCGGGCATGAATCCCGGGGAAGAGTGGGAGAACGATTGAAACTATTTTCAAAGTGTTTTTTTCACCTTTTGCATGCATTTCCCCGGTTGTCCTGCGGGGGGCGCATTGCCCCGGACCCGTGGGTGACCTCCCGCGGGCCCGGGCTACCTTCCCCAGGCATCGTGGGGTGGAAATATGGAACTTTTTTTTTCAGGGGGGGAAGACGCTCGGACGTGCCCAGGGACACTTCCACAGACCCGGGCATGAATCCCGGGGAAGAGTGGGCGAACGATTTCAAACTATTTTCAAAGTATTTTTTGCACCTTTTGGACGCAATTCCCCGGGCGACCAGCGGGGGGCGCAGTTCCCCGGACCCGGGGATGGACTCCCCCGGGCCCGGGCTACCTTCCCCGGGCATCGTGGGGTGGAAATATGGAACTTTTTTTTTTCCGGGGGGAAGACGCTCGGACGTGCCCAGGGACACTTCCACAGCCCTGGGCATGAATCCCGGGGAAGAGTGGGTGAACCATTTCAAACTGTTTTCAGTGTTTTTTTCTCCTTTTGGATGCATTTCTCCGGGTGTCCAGCACGGGGCGCAGTCCCCCGGACCCGGGGGTGACCTCCCCCAGGCCCGGGCTACCTCCCCCGGGCAGCGTGGGGTGAAAATCTGGAACTTGTTTTTCCCGGGGGGGGAAGACGCTCGGACGTGCCCAGGGACACTTCCACAGCCCTGGGCATGAATCCCGGGCTCGAGTGGGTAAGGAATTTCAAAGTATTTTCAAAGTATTTTTTTCACCTTTTGGACGCAATTCCCCGGGCGACCAGCGGGGGGCGCAGTTCCCCGGACCCGGGGGTGGCCTCCCCCGGGCCTGGGCTACCTTCCCCGGGCATCGTGGGGTGGAAATATGGAAGTTTTTTTTCCCGGGGGGAAGACGCTCGGACGTGCCCAGGGACACTTCCACAGCCCTGGGCATGAATCCCGGGGAAGAGTGGGTGAACCATTTCAAACTGTTTTCAGTGTTTTTTTCTCCTTTTGGATGCATTTCTCCGGGTGTCCAGCACGGGGCGCAGTCCCCCGGACCCGGGGGTGACCTCCCCCAGGCCCGGGCTACCTCCCCCGGGCAGCGTGGGGTGAAAATCTGGAACTTGTTTTTCCCGGGGGGGGAAGACGCTCGGACGTGCCCAGGGACACTTCCACAGCCCTGGGCATGAATCCCGGGCTCGAGTGGGTAAGGAATTTCAAAGTATTTTCAAAGTATTTTTTTCACCTTTTGGACGCAATTCCCCGGGCGACCAGCGGGGGGCGCAGTTCCCCGGACCCGGGGGTGGCCTCCCCCGGGCCTGGGCTACCTTCCCCGGGCATCGTGGGGTGGAAATATGGAAGTTTTTTTTCCCGGGGGGAAGACGCTCGGACGTGCCCAGGGACACTTCCACAGCCCCGGGCATGAATCCCGGGGAAGAGTGGGAGAACGATTGAAACTATTTTCAAAGTGTTTTTTTCACCTTTTGCATGCATTTCCCCGGTTGTCCTGCGGGGGGCGCATTGCCCCGGACCCGTGGGTGACCTCCCGCGGGCCCGGGCTACCTTCCCCAGGCATCGTGGGGTGGAAATATGGAACTTTTTTTTTCAGGGGGGGAAGACGCTCGGACGTGCCCAGGGACACTTCCACAGACCCGGGCATGAATCCCGGGGAAGAGTGGGCGAACGATTTCAAACTATTTTCAAAGTATTTTTTGCACCTTTTGGACGCAATTCCCCGGGCGACCAGCGGGGGGCGCAGTTCCCCGGACCCGGGGATGGACTCCCCCGGGCCCGGGCTACCTTCCCCGGGCATCGTGGGGTGGAAATATGGAACTTTTTTTTTTCCGGGGGGAAGACGCTCGGACGTGCCCAGGGACACTTCCACAGCCCTGGGCATGAATCCCGGGGAAGAGTGGGTGAACCATTTCAAACTGTTTTCAGTGTTTTTTTCTCCTTTTGGATGCATTTCTCCGGGTGTCCAGCACGGGGCGCAGTCCCCCGGACCCGGGGGTGACCTCCCCCAGGCCCGGGCTACCTCCCCCGGGCAGCGTGGGGTGAAAATCTGGAACTTGTTTTTCCCGGGGGGGGAAGACGCTCGGACGTGCCCAGGGACACTTCCACAGCCCTGGGCATGAATCCCGGGCTCGAGTGGGTAAGGAATTTCAAAGTATTTTCAAAGTATTTTTTTCACCTTTTGGACGCAATTCCCCGGGCGACCAGCGGGGGGCGCAGTTCCCCGGACCCGGGGGTGGCCTCCCCCGGGCCTGGGCTACCTTCCCCGGGCATCGTGGGGTGGAAATATGGAAGTTTTTTTTCCCGGGGGGAAGACGCTCGGACGTGCCCAGGGACACTTCCACAGCCCCGGGCATGAATCCCGGGGAAGAGTGGGAGAACGATTGAAACTATTTTCAAAGTGTTTTTTTCACCTTTTGCATGCATTTCCCCGGTTGTCCTGCGGGGGGCGCATTGCCCCGGACCCGTGGGTGACCTCCCGCGGGCCCGGGCTACCTTCCCCAGGCATCGTGGGGTGGAAATATGGAACTTTTTTTTTCAGGGGGGGAAGACGCTCGGACGTGCCCAGGGACACTTCCACAGACCCGGGCATGAATCCCGGGGAAGAGTGGGCGAACGATTTCAAACTATTTTCAAAGTATTTTTTGCACCTTTTGGACGCAATTCCCCGGGCGACCAGCGGGGGGCGCAGTTCCCCGGACCCGGGGATGGACTCCCCCGGGCCCGGGCTACCTTCCCCGGGCATCGTGGGGTGGAAATATGGAACTTTTTTTTTTCCGGGGGGAAGACGCTCGGACGTGCCCAGGGACACTTCCACAGCCCTGGGCATGAATCCCGGGGAAGAGTGGGTGAACCATTTCAAACTGTTTTCAGTGTTTTTTTCTCCTTTTGGATGCATTTCTCCGGGTGTCCAGCACGGGGCGCAGTCCCCCGGACCCGGGGGTGACCTCCCCCAGGCCCGGGCTACCTCCCCCGGGCAGCGTGGGGTGAAAATCTGGAACTTGTTTTTCCCGGGGGGGGAAGACGCTCGGACGTGCCCAGGGACACTTCCACAGCCCTGGGCATGAATCCCGGGCTCGAGTGGGTAAGGAATTTCAAAGTATTTTCAAAGTATTTTTTTCACCTTTTGGACGCAATTCCCCGGGCGACCAGCGGGGGGCACATGTCCCCGGACCCGGGAGTGGCCTCCCCCGGGCCCGGGCTACCTTCCCCGGGCATCGTGGGGTGGAAATATGGAAGTTTTTTTTTTCCGGGGGGAAGACGCTCGGACGTGCCCAGGGACACTTCCACAGCCCTGGGCATGATTCCCGGGGAAGAGTGGGTGAACCATTTCAAACTGTTTTCAGTGTTTTTTTCACCTTTTGGATGCATTTCTCCGGGTGTCCAGCACGGGGCGCAGTCCCCCGGACCCGGGGGTGACCTCCCCCAGGCCCGGGCTACCTCCCCCGGGCAGCGTGGGGTGAAAATCTGGAACTTGTTTTTCCCGGGGGGGGAAGACGCTCGGACGTGCCCAGGGACACTTCCACAGCCCTGGGCATGAATCCCGGGCTCGAGTGGGTGAGGAATTTCAAAGTATTGTCAAAGTATTTTTTGCACCTTTTGGACGCAATTCCCCGGGCGACCAGCGGGGGGCGCAGTTCCCCGGACCCGGGGATGGACTCCCCCGGGCCCGGGCTACCTTCCCCGGGCATCGTGGGGTGGAAATATGGAACTTTTTTTTTTCCGGGGGGAAGACGCTCGGACGTGCCCAGGGACACTTCCACAGCCCTGGGCATGAATCCCGGGGAAGAGTGGGTGAACCATTTCAAACTGTTTTCAGTGTTTTTTTCTCCTTTTGGATGCATTTCTCCGGGTGTCCAGCACGGGGCGCAGTCCCCCGGACCCGGGGGTGACCTCCCCCAGGCCCGGGCTACCTCCCCCGGGCAGCGTGGGGTGAAAATCTGGAACTTGTTTTTCCCGGGGGGGGAAGACGCTCGGACGTGCCCAGGGACACTTCCACAGCCCTGGGCATGAATCCCGGGCTCGAGTGGGTAAGGAATTTCAAAGTATTTTCAAAGTATTTTTTTCACCTTTTGGACGCAATTCCCCGGGCGACCAGCGGGGGGCGCAGTTCCCCGGACCCGGGGGTGGCCTCCCCCGGGCCTGGGCTACCTTCCCCGGGCATCGTGGGGTGGAAATATGGAAGTTTTTTTTCCCGGGGGGAAGACGCTCGGACGTGCCCAGGGACACTTCCACAGCCCCGGGCATGAATCCCGGGGAAGAGTGGGCGAACGATTTCAAACTATTTTCAAAGTATTTTTTTCACCTTTTGGACGCAATTCCCCGGGCGACCAGCGGGGGGCGCAGTTCCCCGGACCCGGGGGTGGCCTCCCCCGGGCCTGGGCTACCTTCCCCGGGCATCGTGGGGTGGAAATATGGAAGTTTTTTTTCCCGGGGGGAAGACGCTCGGACGTGCCCAGGGACACTTCCACAGCCCTGGGCATGAATCCCGGGGAAGAGTGGGTGAACCATTTCAAACTGTTTTCAGTGTTTTTTTCTCCTTTTGGATGCATTTCTCCGGGTGTCCAGCACGGGGCGCAGTCCCCCGGACCCGGGGGTGACCTCCCCCAGGCCCGGGCTACCTCCCCCGGGCAGCGTGGGGTGAAAATCTGGAACTTGTTTTTCCCGGGGGGGGAAGACGCTCGGACGTGCCCAGGGACACTTCCACAGCCCTGGGCATGAATCCCGGGCTCGAGTGGGTAAGGAATTTCAAAGTATTTTCAAAGTATTTTTTTCACCTTTTGGACGCAATTCCCCGGGCGACCAGCGGGGGGCGCAGTTCCCCGGACCCGGGGGTGGCCTCCCCCGGGCCTGGGCTACCTTCCCCGGGCATCGTGGGGTGGAAATATGGAAGTTTTTTTTCCCGGGGGGAAGACGCTCGGACGTGCCCAGGGACACTTCCACAGCCCCGGGCATGAATCCCGGGGAAGAGTGGGAGAACGATTGAAACTATTTTCAAAGTGTTTTTTTCACCTTTTGCATGCATTTCCCCGGTTGTCCTGCGGGGGGCGCATTGCCCCGGACCCGTGGGTGACCTCCCGCGGGCCCGGGCTACCTTCCCCAGGCATCGTGGGGTGGAAATATGGAACTTTTTTTTTCAGGGGGGGAAGACGCTCGGACGTGCCCAGGGACACTTCCACAGACCCGGGCATGAATCCCGGGGAAGAGTGGGCGAACGATTTCAAACTATTTTCAAAGTATTTTTTGCACCTTTTGGACGCAATTCCCCGGGCGACCAGCGGGGGGCGCAGTTCCCCGGACCCGGGGATGGACTCCCACGGGCCCGGGCTACCTTCCCCGGGCATCGTGGGGTGGAAATATGGAACTTTTTTTTTTCCGGGGGGAAGACGCTCGGACGTGCCCAGGGACACTTCCACAGCCCTGGGCATGAATCCCGGGGAAGAGTGGGTGAACCATTTCAAACTGTTTTCAGTGTTTTTTTCTCCTTTTGGATGCATTTCTCCGGGTGTCCAGCACGGGGCGCAGTCCCCCGGACCCGGGGGTGACCTCCCCCAGGCCCGGGCTACCTCCCCCGGGCAGCGTGGGGTGAAAATCTGGAACTTGTTTTTCCCGGGGGGGGAAGACGCTCGGACGTGCCCAGGGACACTTCCACAGCCCTGGGCATGAATCCCGGGCTCGAGTGGGTAAGGAATTTCAAAGTATTTTCAAAGTATTTTTTTCACCTTTTGGACGCAATTCCCCGGGCGACCAGCGGGGGGCGCAGTTCCCCGGACCCGGGGGTGGCCTCCCCCGGGCCTGGGCTACCTTCCCCGGGCATCGTGGGGTGGAAATATGGAAGTTTTTTTTCCCGGGGGGAAGACGCTCGGACGTGCCCAGGGACACTTCCACAGACCCGGGCATGAATCCCGGGGAAGAGTGGGCGAACGATTTCAAACTATTTTCAAAGTATTTTTTGCACCTTTTGGACGCAATTCCCCGGGCGACCAGCGGGGGGCGCAGTTCCCCGGACCCGGGGATGGACTCCCCCGGGCCCGGGCTACCTTCCCCGGGCATCGTGGGGTGGAAATATGGAACTTTTTTTTTTCCGGGGGGAAGACGCTCGGACGTGCCCAGGGACACTTCCACAGCCCTGGGCATGAATCCCGGGGAAGAGTGGGTGAACCATTTCAAACTGTTTTCAGTGTTTTTTTCTCCTTTTGGATGCATTTCTCCGGGTGTCCAGCACGGGGCGCAGTCCCCCGGACCCGGGGGTGACCTCCCCCAGGCCCGGGCTACCTCCCCCGGGCAGCGTGGGGTGAAAATCTGGAACTTGTTTTTCCCGGGGGGGGAAGACGCTCGGACGTGCCCAGGGACACTTCCACAGCCCTGGGCATGAATCCCGGGCTCGAGTGGGTAAGGAATTTCAAAGTATTTTCAAAGTATTTTTTTCACCTTTTGGACGCAATTCCCCGGGCGACCAGCGGGGGGCGCAGTTCCCCGGACCCGGGGGTGGCCTCCCCCGGGCCTGGGCTACCTTCCCCGGGCATCGTGGGGTGGAAATATGGAAGTTTTTTTTCCCGGGGGGAAGACGCTCGGACGTGCCCAGGGACACTTCCACAGCCCCGGGCATGAATCCCGGGGAAGAGTGGGAGAACGATTGAAACTATTTTCAAAGTGTTTTTTTCACCTTTTGCATGCATTTCCCCGGTTGTCCTGCGGGGGGCGCATTGCCCCGGACCCGTGGGTGACCTCCCGCGGGCCCGGGCTACCTTCCCCAGGCATCGTGGGGTGGAAATATGGAACTTTTTTTTTCAGGGGGGGAAGACGCTCGGACGTGCCCAGGGACACTTCCACAGACCCGGGCATGAATCCCGGGGAAGAGTGGGCGAACGATTTCAAACTATTTTCAAAGTATTTTTTGCACCTTTTGGACGCAATTCCCCGGGCGACCAGCGGGGGGCGCAGTTCCCCGGACCCGGGGATGGACTCCCCCGGGCCCGGGCTACCTTCCCCGGGCATCGTGGGGTGGAAATATGGAACTTTTTTTTTTCCGGGGGGAAGACGCTCGGACGTGCCCAGGGACACTTCCACAGCCCTGGGCATGAATCCCGGGGAAGAGTGGGTGAACCATTTCAAACTGTTTTCAGTGTTCTTTTCTCCTTTTGGATGCATTTCTCCGGGTGTCCAGCACGGGGCGCAGTCCCCCGGACCCGGGGGTGACCTCCCCCGAGCCCGGGCTACCTTCCCTGGGTAGCGTGGGGTGGAAATATGGAAGTTTTTTTTTTCCCGGGGGGAAGACGCTCGGACGTGCCCAGGGACACTTCCACAGCCCCGGGCATGAATCCCGGGGAAGAGTGGGTGAACCATTTCAAACTGTTTTCAGTGTTTTTTTCACCTTTTGGATGCATTTCTCCGGGTGTCCAGCACGAGGCGCAGTCCCCCGGACCCGGGGGTGACCTCCCCCAGGCCCGGGCTACCTCCCCCGGGCAGCGTGGGGTGAAAATCTGGAACTTGTTTTTCCCGGGGGGGAAGACGCTCGGACGTGCCCAGGGACACTTCCACAGCCCTGGGCATGAATCCCGGGGAAGAGTGGGCGAACAATTTCAAAGTATTTTCAAAGTATTTTTTTCACCTTTTGGACGCAATTCCCCGGGCGACCAGTGGGAGGCGCAGTTCCCCGGACCCGGGGATGGACTCCCCCGGGCCCGGGCTACCTTCCCCGGGCATCGTGGGGTGGAAATATGGAAGTTTTTTTTTCCCGGGGGGAAGACGCTCGAACTTACCCAGGGACACTTCCACAGCCCTGGGCATGAATCCCGGGGAAGAGTGGGAGAACGATTGAAGCTATTTTCAAAGTGTTTTTTCACCTTTTGGACGCTATTCCCCGGTTGTCCTGCGGGGGACGCAGTGCCCCGGACCCGGGGGTGACCTCCCCCGGGCCCGGGCTACCTTCCCTGGGTAGCGTGGGCTGGAAATCTGGAACTTTTTTTCCCCGGGGGGAAGACCTTCGAACGTGCCCAGGGACACTTCCACAGCCCTGGGCATGAATCCTGGGCTCGAGTGGGTGAGGAATTTCAAAGTATTTTCAAAGTGCTTTTTTTCACCTTTCGGATGCAATTCCCCGGTCGACCAGCGGGGGGCGCCGGTCCCCGGACCCGGGGGTGGCCTCCCCCGGGCCCGGGCTACCTTCCCTGGGCAGCGTGGGGTGGAAATCT
>NW_028142302.1:0-2500 GCF_055691185.1 Crinia signifera | reverse complement strand
CATTTCCCCGGGCGACCAGCGGGGGGCGCAGTGCCCCGGACCCGGGGGTGACCTCCCCCGGGCCTGGGCTACCTTCCCCGGGCATCGTGGGGAGGAAATATGGAACTTTTTTTTTTCAGGGGGGAAGAAGCTTCAGCTTGCCCGGGGACACTTCCACAGCCCTGGGCATGAATCCCGGGGAAGAGTGGGTGAACGATTTCAAACTATTTTCAAAGTATTTTTATCACCTTTTGGACGCATTTCCCCGGGTGTCCTGCGGGTGGCGCAGTTCCCCGGACCCGGGGGTGACCTCCCCCGGGCCCGGGCTACCTTCCCTGGGTAGCGTGGGGTGGAAATATGGAACTTTTTTTTTCAGGGGGGAAGACGCTTCTTCATGCCCGGGGACACTTCCATAGGCCCGGGCATGAATCCCGGGGAAGAGTGGGTGAGGAATCAAAGTATATTCAAAGTGCTTTTTTCACCCTTTCTGTGCAATTCTCAGGTCGGCCAGCGGGGGGCACATGTCCCCGGACCCCTGGACGACGTCCCCCTGGCCCGGGCTACCTTCCCTGGCCAGCGCGGGGTGGTTTTGTGGAAGTTTTTATTTCAGGGGGGGAAGACGCTTTGTCATGCCCGGGGACACTTCCATAGGCCAGGGCATGAATCCCGGGATCGAGTGGGTGAGGAATTTCAAAGTATTTTCAAAGTATTTTTTTCACCTTTTGGACGCAATTCCCCGGTTGTCCTGCGGGGGACGCCGGTCCCCAGACCCGGGGATGACCTCCCCCGGGCCTGGGCTACCTTCCCTGGGTAGCGGGGGGTGGAAATATGGAAGTTTTTTTTTCAGGGGGGAGGACGCTCGAACGTGCCCAGGGACACTTCCACAGCCCTGGGCATGAATCCCGGGGAAGAGTGGGTGAACGATTTCAAGATATTTTCTAAGTGCTTTTTTCACCTTTTGGATGCAATTCCCCGGGTGTCCTGCGGGTGGCGCAGTGCCCCGGACCCGGGGGTGACCTCCCCCGGGCCTGGGCTACCTTCCCTGGGTAGCGGGGGGTGGAAATATGGAAGTTTTTTTTTCAGGGGGGAGGACGCTCGAACGTGCCCAGGGACACTTCCACAGCCCTGGGCATGAATCCCGGGGAAGAGTGGGTGAACGATTTCAAGATATTTTCTAAGTGCTTTTTTCACCTTTTGGATGCAATTCCCCGGGTGTCCTGCGGGTGGCGCAGTGCCCCGGACCCGGGGGTGACCTCCCCCGGGCCTGGGCTACCTTCCCTGGGTAGCGTGGGGTGGAAATATGGAAGTTTTTTTTTCCCGGGGGGGCAGAAGCTTCAGCCTGCCCAGGGACACTTCCACAGCCCTGGGCATGAATCCCGGGGAAGAGTGGGTGAACGATTTCAAGATATTTTCTAAGTGCTTTTTTCACCTTTTGGATGCAATTCTCCGGGTGTCCTGCGGGGGGCGCAGTGCCCCGGACCCGGGGGTGACCTCCCCCGGGCCCGGGCTACCTTCCCTGGGTAGCGGGGGGTGGAAATATGGAAGTTTTTTTTTTCAGGGGGGCATAAGCTTCATCTTGCCCGGGGACACTTCCACAGCCCTGGGCATGAATCCCGGGGAAGAGTGGGTGAACAGTTTCAAACTGTTTTCAGTGTTTTTTTTCACCTTTTGGATGCATTTCTCCGGGTGTCCAGCACGGGGCGCAGTCCCCCGGACCCGGGGGTGACCTCAACCAGGCCCGGGCTACCTCCCCCGGGCAGCGTGGGGTGAAAATCTGGAACTTGTTTTTCCCGGGGGGGGAAGACGCTCGGACGTGCCCAGGGACACTTCCACAGCCCTGGGCATGAATCCCGGGGAAGAGTGGGCGAACGATTTCAAACTATTTTCAAAGTATTTTTTTCACCTTTTGGACGCAATTCCCCGGTTGTCCTGCGGGGGACGCAGTGCCCCGGACCCGGGGGTGACCTCCCCCGGGCCTGGGCTACCTCCCCCGGGCAGCGTGGGGTGGAAATATGGAAGTTTTTTTTTTCAGGGGGAAAAGACGCTTCTTCATGCCCGGGGACACTTCCATAGGCCCGGGCATGAATCCCGGGGAAGAGTGGGTGAGGAATCAAAGTATTTTCAAAGTGCTTTTTTCACCCTTTCTGTGCAATTCTCGGGTCGGCCAGCGGGGGGCACATGTCCCCGGACCCCGGGACGACGTCCCCCTGGCCCGGGCTACCTTCCCTGGGTAGCGTGGGGTGGAAATATGGAAGTTTTTTTTTTCAGGGGGAAAAGACGCTTCTTCATGCCCGGGGACACTTCCACAGCCCTGGGCATGAATCCTGGGGAAGAGTGGGTGAGAGGAATCAAAGTATTTTCAAAGTGCATTTTTACGGCTTGACTCCATTTCTCAATTCAAAGTGCTTTTTTTCTCACGGCTTGACTCCATTTCTCCGGGTGGCCAGCGGTGCCCCGGACCCAGGGGTGACCTCCCCCAGGCCCGGGCTACCTTCCCTGGGTAGCGTGGGGTGGAAATATG